>NC_074670.1:21698459-21715959 GCF_029448725.1 Salvelinus fontinalis | reverse complement strand
CCTCAGAATCTTTTTCCCCTTCAAGGAAATGTGATCAGTTTCAGACAGAGACTGGCTGACACAAGTGTTTAAGTTGACTGATTGCGTTCTGAGAAGCGAGAGGGAGAAAGAGTGAGAGGGAGAAAGAGTGAGAGGGAGAAAGAGTGAGAGGGAGAAAGAGTGAGAGGGAGAAAGAGCGAGAGGGAGAAAGAGAGAGGGGGAGAAGTTGCGGATGAGAGAGAGTAGGGGGGAGGAGTCAGAGTGTGGGGACTGTGAAACATTGTCTATTTCAAATAGGACATGGGTTAAGTGCTGGGACATACAAGGGTGTCTTGAGGGACATGTATGCTGTGTTAGGGAGAGATGGGAACATGTGTTGTAGGGATGGGGCAGTATTTCTGCAGGGAGGTTTGAGTTGGTTGAAGGAAACAGCGATTGACAACGATGACAATGATGTGTGGTTCTCATGTGATATGTCACCTGACCATGTGTGTTGTCCTATGCTGGTGACACCACTCTGTCCCTCCCTCCCTCCAGAAACAGCACCGTGCTCAACTCCAAGGTGGTGTCTGTGACCATCAAGCCCACCCCAGGATCCCTCTCTACCCCGGTGGAGGTCCAGTTCTCACACCTTTACAACGTGAGTGACCTTTCACATCTGACCCTCTGACCTGAGCAGTGACCTCAGTAGTAATTGACCCCTGTAGTGTAACAGAGTAGGAAGGGCCTTGACTAATCCTGTGGCTTATCCCATAAATACACAATGTACTGATATTTGAGAGCATTTCAAAAGACTTACCATGCCTTTATCACTGAAAAGCACTTTTAGCACTTAGAAAAGCACTAGACAAATCAATTTCATCATCCTCACAACTGGACGTATACGAGAACATCTGTAATCAAAGCATATGTCCATGGAGTTATATGGAGGTATATGAGAACATCTGTAATCAGAGCATATGTCCATGGCCACGGGAAGATTATTTTTTTATTGTGATTTTTCAGGGGGTGCTGCAGCACCCTCAGCACCCCTGCAACCTGTGGCTATGCATATGGCAACCATGTGACCGTTTCTCTCTCTGTCTGATCAGGGCACCACAAACCAGACCTGCATCTCCTGGGACGAGAGTGACAGGTAAGGCCTTTGTAAATTTCTTTCTCTGGTGATACATCCATGTGACTGCTGGGCTGCCTGGCTGCAGTGTGGAGCCTGTGGGTGGAAATGACTGTATCAACTGAATTATAGGACCTATATGATCCTACCTGGCTCTGGAAACAGAAATAGAATTACTAGAAAGGACATCCTCATTCAAGTCAATTTACCATGATGGGTGGACTAGCGGCTAGGATGTAAAGTAAGAAGTGTACCCATAACCAGGAACTAAAGTAATTATATTTCTATGGTGAACCCGTCTGGCTACGTGGCTCTGAAACACCTGCTGGTGTGGACCTTCACAGTGAGGGATAGAACTTTGGGAGACGGCTTCATATCACATCATCTCCCACTGTGACTGTGTATTCAATTGCTGTTCCCGCTACACTGTTTTTCATCTTGACGAAGTGCCTATGACACACACTGACCCTGTAGAAAGGTTCTGAGTTTGTTAGACAGTTCCGGAGATCCTCTCTGTGGGTGATGGGAGATGGGATGGGGATAACACTAACCCCCACGCTGCTAACACCGCACCGACAGTGATGCAAGATGTCGAAAATTAAAAGTGTCGCTCACAGCTTTCTCTCCTGGGCAGCCACGCACACACGAACCAAGGCGACAACACAGAGGGATGAATGGAGATTGCTTTGGGATCTACTGAGTCGGACAAAGAGAGAGGGAGAGAGTGTGTATATGTGTAGTAAGAGAGAGAGAGAGAGAGAGAGAGAGAGAGAGAGAGAGAGAGAGAGTGAGAGAGAGAGAGAGAGAGAGAGAGAGAGAAGGAGAGAGAGAGAGAGAGAGAGAGAGAGAGAGAGTGAGGAGAGAGAGAGAGAGAGAGAGAGAGGAGAGAGAGAGAGGAGAGAAGAGAGAGAGAGAGAGAGAGAGAGAGAGAGAGAGAGAGTGAGGAGAGAGGAGAGAGAGAGAGAGAGAGAGAGAGAGAGAGAGAGAGAGAGAGAGAGAGAGAGAGAGAGAGAGAGAGAGAGAGAGAGAGAGAGAGAGAGAGAGAGAGAGAGAGAGAGAGAGATGCGTTGCACAGTTCAACTGAACAGCTAATGTGGGTCCATTTAACACACTCTTCATATGCCTAAAACACCTACAGTACCCATTTTGTTTTAAAACCCAAAACAGAGAGAGTGAGAGAGTGAGTGAGTGAGTGAGTGAGTGAGTGAGTGAGTGAGAGAGAGAGAGAGAGATGTGTGCAAGTGAGAGAAAGAGCAAGAGAGAGTAGAAAGCACAGTGTGTTACTGAGACGAGGTATAGAACAGAGTGATCTTTTGCCATTAAAAAGTTGAACCAGGGAAATGTAGACCGAGAGAGAGAAAGAACGACCGAACAATGAGGGAAGAGGAGAGATACAGGGTTGAGAGAAAGCAAGAGGGATGCGAGAGGGTATAGGAAGATGGATAGAGAGGCAGAGCGAGAGAGAGGGAGAGAGAACAAAACAAAATCTAATCTAGCTTCACCCACCATGTTGGGGAGTGTGGGGAGAGAAGGGGGAGGCGAGGGGGGGGGGGGGGGGGTGACATGTTCTAAGCAAAATGTAAATACATCTTGGACAGCAGCGATGATTAATGAGTTAATCTTTGGGAGAGAAATTGAAATGTGAGGAGGTGTCCTTGTCATGGTGGTATCTTGTTGATAAGGGCTGTGAGAGAGGGAGAGGCAAGCGGGTGTGAGACAGGTGGTCTTCTCTCCTAGGGCTCTCACTTCGGTCTGGGGTGGGGGATCAATAACAACAGCAGTGTTGCCATCCTGGCCTGCAGGTTGGCATTTATTGTAATGAATCTTGCCCTGGAGGCAGCTCTGCAGAGAGGTCACTAGCTGGTACAGCCACAAAGTAATAAAATCTGATTTTAAACCTAACCCTAACCTTAACTCTAACTCTAACAAAAAAAAAAAACTTCAGGTTGGATTTTCTCCGGATTTGTGCCTACCATATCAATTCTGTTATAGACTCAGACATTATTTTAACAGTTTTAGAAACATCAACGTGTTTTCTATCCAATTCTACCAATTATATGCATTTCCTGGGTTCTGGGCCTGAGTAACAGACACTTTACTTTTGGCACGTTAGTCAGGCGGAAATTCAGGAAACTAGACCCTATCCCTTAAAATGGAACCAATATAAATGTCGGAAAAGTTGCCAACCCTGCCCATTTGGCTCTGTAGGCAGACTAGAGCAAACTCTAAGCTTATTTATTAAAAAGATTTCAAATAGTATTTGAACCCAGGGATGCCTGGGATGTTGTAGCGGTCAGGCAGGCCCTGCTGTCCCATTTATTCATGTGGTCCTGGCCTGTTGTTGGCAGGGACCGTTCACACATGCAGTGCTGCTGGACCGCCACCCAAATTATCCCATTAGACCGCGGTGAGGCCTGTGTGTGTGTGTGTGTGTGTGTGTGTGTGTGTGTGTGTGTGTGTGTGTGTGTGTGTGTGTGTGTGTGTGTGTGTGTGTGTGTGTGTGTGTGTGTGTGTGTGTGTGTGTGTGTGTGTGTGTGCGTGCGTGCGTGCGTGCGTGCGTGCGTGCGTGCGTGCGTGCGTGCGTGCGTGCGTGCGTGTGCGTGTGTGTGTGTGGTTGGGAGAGCGGTCTAATCGTGTCATCCACAGAGACTCTGTGCTGAGTTATAATATTGGATTTCTGTTAGGGTGATGTGCTAATGTTAGCACTGAGCCTACTCCTGGGGCTACACGACTGTACTACTCTGGCTCTCTCTCTCTCACTCTCTCTGCTCGTCATGTTTTTCACCTCTTAGCACTCTCCAACCATATGCACCACGCTACAACCCTATCAGGGACTGCTGTGAGGTGGCCCTGGTGCACTGTGGGTAACCCTGTTGGAGGCCGTGGTGTGTTGTGATGAGATGTCTTTGGCCCTGAGGTACAGACCTGGGATCAAATAGTATTGGGTTTCTTTCAAATACTTAATCTGCTCTTGATTGAGCCTGCTTAGCGCAACGGAACCACTGGTATAATCAACACTGTGCAAACCCTGCCCATCGGGCTCTCCAGACTGAAGCAAATAAATGCTTCGAAGTATTGGAAAGAACACAACTACAATTTGAACCCATGTCTGCTGAGGCACAGTCCCAGGCTGTCACTGTTTTGTTGATTTGTTGGTTGGTTAAAACCCTGGGGGCTGCTGTGTGTTCCTGGTGCCACTAGCCCCAGAGACCTGCAGGAGACCATGTTCCCCCGTCTTGATGAGTCCCTTTGGGGACCACTCTGTTTGGGAAGAGGATGTAAGGGCTAACTTGAGATGGATGGAGTGGGACATCACCAATGTACCACCCAGCATCACTGTGCCATGGGAGAGAGAAACACACAACTCCCATGAAGACATGAGGAACCAACAACGATTGGGTCATTCTCTGTGCACCTGCAGTCAGACCGATATGAAGAGAGGACTAAAACTGAGCCTTTGGCAGGGTTTTAGAACAGCTGTGTGGTAACTTAGCCACTTGTGGAAGGTCTGATGTTGTAAACAACAATGAAATAGTTGCGGTCTGACATTTCAGCATCATGCATAGTGGGAAAATATGGTTTCTGATATTTGGAGTTCAGCACCACATTGCAGTGGACAGCATATTGGCAAAGCAACGTCACTGGCCACTGAGAATACCCCATTAAATGAGGGAAGAGGTCTACAAGCAAGACGTCTAGAGTGGAAGGATCCCCATGAACTCCATGCTAAGCTGTTCAGCAATATTGTTTTGAATGTTAATTAAAACTTTAGAATTGTTAGTAATGCTTTATAGTAATAGTGGGTAAAAGTTTAGTCAATCCCATAAACAGTGAGTGACAAAGTGGTGTGGATTTAGCCTGGTCCATTTAGGGTAATTAAGACTTAGAAAAACATGGTATCTGTTCAGTCAACACTCAGAATTCACGTTTTGATTAATACGCTCAAATAAAGAATGGTTAACAATATAACAGAAAAATAAACTACATATGTATTTAAAGTGCTTTCTTATTGGGTTTGAATTGCAGTTATTGTTGATGTATGGTCCAGTACGCTACAAAGGCCTAGACCAGGCCATCAAAAACCTATTTACCTGTAAATGGAAGTTGGATGGCATTACAGCCACATGAAGTACTGTAAAATGGGTTCACACAATACAAAATGTTTTCCAGCTGATTAATTGTATATTAGGTACACAAATATGATCTCTTTAGCTTTTAAATTGTTCCACCAATAACGCATTCTAAATCTAGGGAAAATAATGAGATTCAATAATAACTTAGATTTGCATTATTATTATTATTGTTGTTGTTATAACCCTCTTGCTATTGTTTGTTTTTGGGTCATTTCTGAATTCCAACTCTATATTGCAATAACCTGGCCAAGCAGAAACCTGAGCAGCACGGCGTCTGGCTCACATATAACCTTTCATCCCCATTTTCACTGCGTTTTCTGCGCTCTTGCTCGCTAACCGCGGAGATTTAAAGGGGATTTGGAATTAAATAGCTGGTGTCTGTAACGCGGTGGGGGATTTGACTAGCTTTCACCCGTTTTAATTCACCGCAGCGCTCTCTCTCTCTTTTCCCGCAGCTCATCGCTGCTTGGATCGTGGTCTGCCAGGGGCTGCAGAGCCGTGCCTATCGACTCATTCAGCACCAAATGCGTGTGTGACAGACTCTCTACCTTCGCCATTTTAGCACGGCTAAATCCTGACATGGTAAGTCCGACAACTTCCTTCATTCTTTTATGTTAGGGTATCCGAATCGAGGTGCTTGTGTATGTATCTCACGGGTTTAGTGGAAAAGGGCGTCATTGCCATTCGGTATCAACAGAGCCCTCGCGCGCGCCCGCCCTCTCTCTCTCTCTCCTCTCTCTTGCTTGCGACATGCAGCTGCCATTCAGCAAGTGCTCTGTGTGTTCTCAAATAAAGAATTTGGGCATCTTTCAAGTCGTCCCACCGAGCAGAAAAGGGAGATTTGTGTCGACATGACACATTTTAGTCGAGGTACTTTCAGTTTATATATTCCAACTGCAAAATGACCGTGTTGACTATTGATTTGCACACATTACATGCTGAATCAGAAATTGTTAGGCTATGTAAAAAATTATTTTAGGGTTTTAGATTAGCTATTATTATAATCATGTTCAGAATCCTTGCATATTTCATGTGAACCTGTCCAATGTAACATAATAACATATTATTCCAGCATTTTGACAAATTAAATAATATTTTCCTGCACATGTCTCCATTTGAATGCTGCTATGCTCCATGCATGCTGCCTAAATATTCTCCAATGATGCAATAACATAAAATGGGGCTAAAATAACAGAACAAATCATAGATAATCAGTATTTGATTCCAGCTGGAGATAAATAGGTGTGTTAATATGACAATATCTTTACCAAACCCTGCAGAATTCCAGTGATGGCTCAAACCGCTCAAATGTGGCCCAGTTTCTGAGGGGAGATGAAAAGCCCGGTACTGTCATTGTGAGGAAGTGTTCATTCTGAGCGATTAGTTATTATTAGACTGGAAACTGCCTCTGAAGCAGTTGTTCACTAGTTGCCCTGGTAACAGCATGGACGGCACCGATGGCTCTTAAAGCAATAGAAGACCCTATACTAATTCACCACCACAGCCTTTGTGCTGTGTGGCCTAGATAGAGGGAAGGGAAGAACGCCTAGATAGAGGGAAGGGAAGAACGGATGGATGGATGAAGGGAAGAACGCCTAGATAGAGGGAAGGGAAGAACGGATGGATGGATGAAGGGAAGAACGCCTAGATAGAGGGAAGGGAAGAACGGATGGATGGATGAAGGGAGGGATGGAATACCATTCATTTACCCCTCCTGGGCCAAAATATTCAGACAGATGCGACATTTACTCGTTTTAGATATGCATGTGGTTTTTATATGTCGGTTCCAAAATGCTACATCAAAAGGAGGGGATGTGGATGAGAAAATGTGCACCTGCAAGCAATGGACAAGCTTGATTTGATGGGTCTTAGGAAAGCAAATAAACACTTTCTTTCGCCCTGAGAATCTGCAGCTGTGCGCTTGATGTTCTGTATCTCTCTCTTCTCCATCTCTGTCTCTCTCACTCTTCTCCCTCTCTCATACTCCCTCTGTCTTCCCCTCGTCCATCCTAGAGCTACGATTATTCAGCCAAGGGGGGATGATCTTGGAAGTGTGTGTTTGTGTGTGTGTGTGTGTGTGTGTTTGTGTGTGTGTGTGTGTGTGTGTGTGTTTGTGCACCTCTGCAAGATGTTTACAGATCATCACTTGCTTTACACACACAGAAACAGTTGCTATCCTTATTACACACAGCTGCACAGCTTATTACACACACATGCATACAGTTACACACACACACACACACACACACACACACACACACACACACACACACACACACACACACACACACACACACACACACACACACACACACACACACACACACACACACACACACACACACACACACTGTTTATTTGGCGTGTGCCTGTGCGATGGGCAGCAGTCGTAGTAGCATCATGTGTTAATAGCACTCTGCAAGTGCTGCTTCTCCCTGGCCGGACACAGTGTTATCCTCCCCCTCATTCCTCCTTCCATCTCTCTACCTCTATTCATCCCCCTCTCTACCTGTGCACTCAGCAGGCCGTTTCACAGCAGTGTCGCAGTCTGGGGGCTTTTAGATGCCCTAAGGGAAGCATATTGTGGCAATTATATTCACCTAGTACTGTGCCAGGAGAGAAGGGCACTCCCATTCCTCTCCCCTCCCTCTCTTTCCTCTTGTCCCTTCCTTCTTCCCTCCTGCCATGCTAGTGGGGTTGTGAGACAGCCATGGATATTGAACTAGCTAATTATTCCCGCAGCAACACTTGCCACATTCTGAATGGTGCAGCCCCTCTCCTCTGTCTGCAGCTAGCCTCATACAGCCCCAGAATGACAAACACCCAGTCTCTCACTGTCTCTCTTCTACCCCTTTATCCCCTCTCCCTCTCATTCCTGCTTAGTCATTTTCCCACATCCTTTTCCTCTGCTGCTTTCTCTGCCCCTCTCTCTCTCTCTCTCTCTCTCTCTCTCTCTCTCTCTCTCTCTCTCTCTCTCTCTCTCTCTCTCTCTCTCTCTCTCTCTCTCTCTCTCTCTCTCTCTCTCTCTCTCTCTCTCTCTCTCTCTCTCTCTCTCTCTCTCTCTCTCTCCACATAGTAGGTCTCTGTCCCGCCCCTTTATCACTCACTCTCTTCATCTCTCCTCTCCTGTCTTCTGTAATGTTACCACATTCAGTCAGTTACCACGTTCAGTCAGTCCTACTCAGCTGCAGGCTGTAGAAGGAAAGAGAGAGGGAGAAATTCACTGCAGTCTTATCAAAAGGCTCAAACCTGAACCCAGCAGGCTTGTGTTGTTTTTGGGAATAGGATTAATGTGTGTGTGTGTGTGTGTGTGTGTGTGTGTGTGTGTGTGTGTGTGTGTGTGTGTGTGTGTGTGTGTGTGTGTGTGTGTGTGTGTGTGTATGAGAGACAGACAACTCTTTGTTAGAATGTCTCATGAGTCTGTGAGTACGCAGTTCACACACCTACAGACCTGCCTTTGACCATGTAACCCATAGTAGGCCTCTAGATAGTAAGACATAGATCAACTAACTCAACAGAACCACAGAACAGCTTTGTGTTTCCCATTATATCAGAGAGACTGTTCCTCATGCTGTAGACTCATTCATGGATTCATGTTCATTTAGAAGCTATCCTACTTGGGTTTGAGTCATATACAGTCAGATACAGAGTTCAGTGAAAGGTCATAATCAAAGCCTGTTAGTCTGACTCTACAAACTAGACACACCCAGGCTAGGTATCATTGAACTACTGTTCCCATGGTGATTCCCAGAATGTCTTAATGGTGTTGAATAGCTTTTAACACGATGATGCTGTATGTATACCTATATATCTGCATTGATACAGGACAGCAACCAACAAATCAAGAACACCATTTAGCCATTGAGAGACGTACAGTTGAAGTGGGAAGTTTACATACACCTCAGCCAAATACATTTAAACTCAGTCTTTCACAATTCCTGACATTTAATCTGAGTAAACATTCCCTGTGTTAGGTCAGTTAGGATCACCATTTTATTTTAAGAATGTGAAATGTCAGAATAGTAGTAGAGTTAATTATTTATTTAAGCTTTTATTTCTTTCATCACATTCCCAGTGGGTCAGAAGTTTACATACACTCAATTAGTATTTGGTAGCATTGCCTTTAAGCTGTTTAACTTGGGTCAAATGTTTCGGGTAGCCTTCCACAAGCTTCCCACAATAAGTTGGGTGAACTTTGGCCCATTCCTCCTGACAGAGCTGGTGTAACTGAGTCCGGTTTGTAGGCCTCCTTGCTTGCACACACTTTTTCAGTTCTGCCCACAAATTTTCTATAGGCTTGAGGTCAGGGCTTTGTGATGGCCACTCCAATACCTTGCCTTTGTTGTCCTTAAGCCATTTTCCACAACTTTGGAAGTATGCTTGGTGTCATTGTCGATTTGGAAGATCCATTTGCGAGCAAGCTTTAACTTCCTGACTGATGTCTTGAGATGTTGCTTCAATATATCCACATAATTTTCATTCCTCATGATGCCATCTATTTTGTGAAGTGCACCAGTCCCTCCTGCAGCAAAGCACCCCCACAACATGATGCTGCCACCAACGTGCTTCGCGGTTGGGACGTTGTCCTTCGGCTTGCAAGCCTCCCGCTTTTTCCTCCAAACATAACGATGGTCATTATGGCCAAACAGTTCTATTTTTGTTTCATTAGACCAGAGGACATTTCTCCAAAAAGTATGACATTTGTCCACAAGTGCAGTTGCAAACCGTAGCCTGGCTTTTTTATGGCGGTTTTGGAGCAGTGGCTTCTTCCTTGCTGAGCGGCCTTTCAGGTTATGTCGATATAGGACTCGTTTTACTGTGGATATAGATACTTTTGAACCTGTTTCCTCCAGCATCTTCACAAGGTCCTTTGCTGTTGTTCTGGGATTGATTTGCAGTTTTCGCACCAAAGTACGTTCATCTCTAGGAGACAGAACGCGTCTCCTTCCTGAGCGGTATAACAGCTGCTTGGGCCCATGGTGTTTATACTTGCGTACTATTGTTTGTACAGATGAACGTGGTACCTTCAGGCGTTTGGAAATTGCTCCCAAGGATGAACCAGACTTGTGGAGGTCCCCCCAAAAATTCTGAGGTCTTGGCTGATTTCTTTTAATTTTCCCATGATGTCAAGTAAGGAGGCATTGAGTTTGAAGGTAGGCCTTGAAATACATCCACAGGTACACCTCCAATTGACTCAAATTATTTCAATTAGCCAATCAGAAGCTTCTAAAGCCATGATATAATTTTCTGGAATTTTCCAAGCTGTTTAAAGGCACAGTCAACTTAGTGTATGTAAACTTCTGACCCACTGGAATTGTGATACAATGAATTATAAGTGAAATAATCTGTCTGTAAACAATTGTTGGAAAAATTACTTGCGTCATGCACAAAGTAGATGTCCTAACCGATTTGCCAAAACTTTAGTTTGTTAACAAGAAATGTGTGGAGTGGTTGAAAAACGAGTTTTCATGACTCCAACCTAAGTGTATGTAAACTTCTTCTGACTGTATATGCTCTCTTTCTGAAGGCAGTTTTAGGTAAACTCTGGGATAGTGTAGCCTCTTCCGGATGGGAAGTCTCTGTCTCTCTCACTAGGCGATTGCACTGTACGCAATTCACATCCCACATCCCTGCGCTGCCATTAGTGGAGACAGAGAGGGCTGTAAGAGTTACTCGGTCTCAGCGGACATTGTTCCATTCGGCTGCACTCGTAATCTTTTTCCTTCAGACAGAGAGAGAGAGGGGAACTCACCGCAGTGCAGATTAATCAAAGGATTTAATTAATTTGGCCCTCTATCACACATCAAACCTGGAAACAAGACAGACCATAAACTCCAATTATCTTCTGCTTGAGGGTGGAATGCATAACCATAGAATAGACGCCCCTCCTCTTCTACCCCCATATCCCTGTTATAAGACTGACGCTCTCCCTTCCACCTGCATCTCACCTCTAGCTACCCCAACACCACCTCAACCCCCCCTGCACCCCAACCCTCCATCCCTATCCCTTTCCATTAGACCCATTCACCTACATACACCCCCCAACACCACCTCTAACAAACCTTAGCAAAGACAGCTGCCCTTAGAACATGCTTCCTTTTGGAACACATCACACGTTTAATCAAGCTAGTCTTCTAGAGTAAGCAGACTTCATTAAGCAACACTCCTGAACATGGGCTTCTTGAACATCCTCTAGTCTACAGGTTACAACCACACGTTGTATTTGGCTCACTGTTAGTACTGCTGTGTAGAACACATCGTGGTATATTGAGGAACGCAGTCAACACCCACGTCTGGCCCGCGTTGGGAGAGTGGCATGCCAGTGCCCAGGATGACATGCATGGGAGCCTGCAGGCTGCACTACTCCCTCAGATAGATACACTGTCTGCCAGCTAGATGCTTTCACTCTGTTCAGGCCACAGCAGGGAACACTCGTCAGTCAGTGCTGCTAAGCATGTATGAGTCAAGTCTGGGAATTGTGTCAGAAATACACACACGCACGCTCTTAAACACACAGACACACACACACCAGTGAGATGCATGAAGCAGCCACAGGGTCAGTGGTATGCTGCAGCCTTCCTTCCCTCACTGCTGCTGCCACGCTAACTTACCGACATCCCGCATCACCATGGCAACTAAGATAATGGCTGCTGCGGGACCATGGAGACGGCGACCTGTTGTTGTCGATGCTTTTACAGGAGGTTTTGATTATCTTGCTGTGTTTCATAGTAGATTGTTTGAATCTGGCTGAATCAGACTACACGTCTGACTTTATAATCTGTCAAAATGTGCTTCATGGCTTTCAGCTAAGAATCTGTGTAGTGATTCACCTTGGAGTCACCTTGCTCTCCATATCCAGCCAAGGCCCAAACAGCAGCCTGTCTGCCAGCCTCTCTCCAGCTCCCTGCTCTCTTTATCAGATACCAGATATACCTATCTCTGTGTATGGCACTGTGTGTGTGTGTGTGTGGGGGGGGGGGGTCCTGTGTATGTGGCTGTGTGGCTGTGTGGCTGTGTGGCTGTTTTAGCTTTGCAGTCCTGAACCAGGAGAGTGGAAGAAAGAATATTTTCCAAAATAAGGAGAAGAAGACAGCTTCTTTACATTTATTTACAGTCCTAACAGTCTGTGTGTTGACTGTATGTGTGTCTCCTGCAGAACATGGATAAAATGCAGCTTCCCTCTGTGACGCTGATGGTGGGCTGTGGAGTCTCCTCTCTCACCTTGCTGCTCCTCATCATCATCTATGTGTCGGTCTGGAGGTGAGAACACATTAACTCTGGTCTTTTGTTTCTAGTGGTATCTGAGTAGTTACTATGCCCAGCTGACCTTTATTAGGCTGGTTTGTTTACACATCCCCCATAGTTGCTTGAACCGTGTTGGAAAGGACAAAGTGGACTAAATTTGAGCCAACATAGTGCGGTTCAGGTCGGCTTGATATGTAAAAAGGCTAGAGCTTTTGAACCGTTTAAGTGAAGGAAGTATGGGTGTAGTTGTTGATGGTTGACGGTCAATTGGGAAAGGTGTGGACCTCTCAACATGTTGTCTCTCCTCAGGTACATTCGCTCCGAGCGCTCTGTCATCCTCATCAACTTCTGCCTCTCCATCATCTCCTCCAACGCCCTCATCCTCATTGGTCAGACGCAGACACGGAACAAGGTAAGAGCCAGTGAACAAGCTGTATCTCACCACGTACTCTCTCAAGGTCTTGTAAAGATGCTTTACTTACATCTCTCCATCTCTTCTTCTCTTCCCTGTTCCCTTTCAACCCCCCTCACACTCTCCTTCTTTCTCCCCCTCTTGTTCTCTTTCTCCCTCACTCTCTGTCCTTCTCTTCCTATCTTGTGTTCTCTCCCTCTCTCAGGTGATCTGCACGCTGGTCGCTGCTTTCCTGCATTTCTTCTTCCTGTCGTCGTTCTGTTGGGTTCTGACAGAGGCGTGGCAGTCATACATGGCCGTGACTGGCCGGCTGAGGAACCGCATCATCCGCAAGCGATTCCTGTGTCTGGGCTGGGGTGAGGATGCTGGGGGCAGGGGGGGGTCAGTTTTATCTGTTTCTCTGTCTGTCCATCTGTGTGTCCGTCCCATCCCTACCCAGTACTCACCCTCCTTCTCCTTAGGTCTACCTGCTCTGGTTGTGGCAGTCTCTGTGGGTTTCACCAAAGCTAAGGGATATGGCACCGTCAACTAGTGAGTCTGCTATCCCTGATATTGTTGCTTTGTGTCTCCCTTTGTCTAGACAAGTGTAATTCTGTCTCTCTCTCTCTCTCTGTATCTTTCTTTCTGTATTTTCTATATCTCTTTCTTTTTCTAAACCTTTCCATATTGGATTAGCTAACTGTTTAAAGAGCATTTAAGACATGTGATACAGAATCCTTATACTTGGGGGTTGTATTTGTGTGACCTGACTGCTGGTAGCTGACTTGACCTCTTCCTCTCCTCGCTCTACCCCTTTTCTCATGCCATCTTTCTTTCTTTTCATCTGTCTTTCTCCTTCCTTCTCACCTGCTCTGGGTGTCACTCTCTCTTCCTGCCTTTTTCATTTCCTCCTCCTCCCTCTCTTCCTCTTTCTCTCTCAGCTGCTGGCTGTCTCTGGAAGGGGGTCTACTTTATGCGTTCGTGGGACCGGCTGCCGCTGTAGTTTTGGTACTTCCTATCTCTCTGTCTCAGCCTCAATTTCTCTGATAAACCTTTCTTGCTTTACTGATCTGAGATGAACATTTACCCACAGAAATAAGTAAGATACTGTAACACTTATCTTGCCCTAAACATAACCTTACCATTTTGGCTTAATGCAGTCAACATACTACATACTACTATTGGTTTTAGCCAGTCAATAGATTGTACATTATCTTAACTAACATCTTCATCAACCATGTATAGTCATCAATGGACCCTATGTGCAAGATTGCTACCACTTGACTAACTACATGTTATTACCTTGACTTAGCAGTTACAACTTTATATATATACTCAAGGTTTGATATGTAAAGCTATTGGGTTTATGTGTGGGAGTGACATAATTCACATGCATGTTTCATACTCTATCATTTCTGTAGTCCCATGTCAGACTGACAGACAGAGTGGTTGTAGCTATATGGTCTGAATGACGAAGAGTTTTTCTCTGTATCTGGCTGCTTTGTTCACATCTCTCTTTTCTCTCTGACAGGTTAACATGGTTATCGGGATTCTCGTATTTAACAAACTGGTGTCCAAAGACGGCATTACTGATATGAAACTGAAGGAGAGGGCAGGGTATGCCTTATCCTACCACACATCCATCTCACTGGTCCACCAATAACCAGCTTGGGGGCATAAGCTTGGGGGCGGGGCTAGCGATGCCATTGGCTCTCACGTTTAGAACGCAGGATCTAAGAACGAGTCAGATGAGGAAATTGATAAGAGCTATTTTTTGGGGAAGACAGAATTTAGAAACAGGGGAGATAACAGAATAGGAGCACAGACAAAAGGAGAGAGGGAGAGAGAGAAAGAGAGAGCGGGAGGAGAAATATAGTGAGAGCAGAGAGAGGGAGGGATGAGAGATATAGTGAGAGCAGAGAGAGAGAGGGAGGTGAGAGTGGGGAAATGAAAAGGAGCAGATATTGAAAGGAAAATGTGAATGTTTTCATAAGACAGACAGTGATCAATGATTGGAAGATTTGTAGAGGATGAGGTCTGACAGGGAGGGATAGAAGAAGAGAGGAGCCAGGGAGGGTGGGGAGGGAGGGAGATATAAGAAAAGGGAAGATGAGAAAGAATGCAGTTGTTATCGGACCCTCTCATTAAGAAACAAGATGGCGCATCAGTGTCATCTCATGGCTATCATATTGGTTTCATTATACTCTGCCATTTACTGTATGTTGCTTTTACACATTCACTCAGCTTCTCTTAATTTTCAGGTGTTGCTATATAATGTACATTTCTGTATATCCATCTTTCTCATTTATTTTGTTTTGTTGATTGTTTTATAGGGAAGGGGAGCAGGGGCCCTATGGGTTTAGAGTAGAGACCTCAGAGATCACTCAAAGCACACGATAATGTCATGGGTTTGATTTATTGTACGCCGCTAATGCTGTCTCTATGTCCATAGAAATTGGTTTATTTTCCGTTGCTTTGTTAAAAAGGCTTCTCACTATAGTATGAAACATACTCTGTCTGATACATCTGTTGTGTTGGAGATTTTACTACAGCCATTTGGGCATTTCCAAGCTCCTGCTGAGACAGGATGGAAGGTTTTCAACCTACTTCAACCATGTGTACTTGCCTTAAAGGCTGCCTTGTTTATACTTAGTACTGCTACTTAATACAGACAGTAGCATGTGCAGTTCAATACATGCCAACGTTGTGAGAGGTCATGACCTTTAGTCCCTATATAACCCCAGGGTTGACCTTTGACCTCTCGGTGTACCCTGCTCCCCCCCTTTTCACAGGCTGCTGTTCTGTGCCCTCATTGGCGATCGTTAGTACATCCAACTGTATTGTTGTTTATTTATGTATTTATTTTCTCTGAACAACATGTTTGCCTCTCTATTCTTGAACTGTACAAGTTTGTTTCTTGCTGTCTGAAACGTTCTCTTTGAGTTTGCACAGAATCCCCCCCTCTCTCACTCAGGGCTCCTCCTCTCCAATCAGGAACACCTCAATCTCAGCTCCCCCTTTCCACCTCGTCACTGATTCGGTAAAAAATATGCCCCGCCCACTGTTGTTGACTGTATTGGCTATCAGCCCTGCTCATGGCCCACCCACTAAATCCCATCCCCCTGGCAGTAGTGCTCTCTGATTGGCTTAATATCCCTTCCTTACACTCTGATTGGCTTAATACCCCCTCCTCACACTCCCCAACTAGTAGAATTGTAGAATCTCTTTCCCTGCTATCAATATCCCAGCTTCCATCTAAAACCAGCTAGACAAGCACTAGATGTATAGAATAACTATAAACATAAAATGCAGTGCAAAATCTAGAACACGGTTGTGATCAATAGTTCTGTTCAAAGTAGTCACATTACTAAGATACAGAATGAATACTGTCAGAAGTATAGGACATGGCACAGAGTAGTATATGACAGGGTGTGTGTATGTTCGTGTGTGTTTAGATGTGTGAGTCTGTGCTTTGGCCTGTGTGTTTGTGTGCATTCGATTACACAGTGGGTACTGGGGGGTTGTTTAAGGGTTGTTTTACACCGATGTTACGCAGCAGACCACTGGGCTATCAGTGATGCCTGGACCGAGGGGAGAGGGGGCAGAGGTGGCACCAGAAGACTGGATACACAACACAGTAGGATACCATGGTATTCTCTGATATTATACTCACTGTTTGGGCCCCCTCTGCTCCCTCACAGCCTTCTCAAGGATCAGATTAAGCATACGTGGACTGAGGGGTGGAGGGACTGTGGGGAGGGGGGAGGGTGGCACTGCAGAGTGGATACGTGGAAAACAGAAGGGTGTTAGTCTCTTTGCCCCCTCGCATGCCTTTCAATACCTAACATGTTTAATCAAGATAATTAATGATCGCTAGATGATGCGCCTAATGAGGCACGGCATACTGTGGCTCCGCTCTCTCATATCTCAGAGATTTAATTGTACCCTCGCTGTCTGGCGAGGCTCTCTCTCTTTCCTCCACCCCTAAAATTAGAGGCTAATTGGATGGGAAATGGAAAGACAGGAGAGTAGAGGACGAGACAGGAGAGAAGAGGAAAGGCCAACTGTAAAGCCATCCAGGCAGAGCTGGCGAGGTGTACTGTTTTCTTGTTCTTCATTCCAGGAAGTGTTAGCACTGTGTTAGCAGGTTGCTGTTCAGTTACTCGAACCCTAGTTGCCACTATACAGACTGGCTCCTTCCAGACTCATTGGAAAAAAGTGGCAATTGTTACAGAGTGGACGATCCAAGTGAAAGAATTACCAGTAAACTGGCTAAGCTTTGTACCCTTGTTTGTCGACTGGGAACCACAGGATATCACCTATCTAATCTCTTCTACCCATGTTGAGACAGAACAATGAAGTGAGCATTTATCTGAAGAGTATTGCTTGTTTGATTGAAGAGCTGGATTTGATTTGAGCAGGTCTATGTGTCCCTGTGGATGTGGGTGTTCCCTGCTCAGCTTCATTCTCTCACTGAACTCTCTCTGTCATCTACACATCATAAAGACAAGGGAAATGGTGTTGTATTTCAAAAGCTACTGATTGCTTTTTAATATCACAGCCTATGGCAGAACGGGGAGGGGGGGGGGGGGTGTTGGTTGTATTGCCTTTTTACTTTAAATGGAATTTGTTATAATG
>NC_074670.1:21513459-21693459 GCF_029448725.1 Salvelinus fontinalis | reverse complement strand
CTGATGCTGTTGTCTAGCCCTGTGCTCAATAGTGAGATGCACACCACAGCAAGCCAGCAGTTACAGTGAAACGGGGTCGCGGCGTAATCTTCAAGCTAATGATCAGAAGATCAAGGAAGGCAGTGTAGTCACTAGTTCAATCAACAGTGGGAAGGTTTGCACTCATTCTATAGCATGTCCAAGTCTGAGTTGGACATCTTGAGTCACCCTCTCTTTATCTCTGAGTTTTGCATCCTCTCAAATCTCTCTCTCTCTCTCTCTGTCGCCCTCCCTCCCTCCCTCCCTCCCTCCCTCCCTCCCTCCCTCCCTCCCTCCCTCCCTCTCCCCCCAGGTACTCTGAAGCGTTCCTCTCTCCAGGGTGATGAGAAGCCATCCTCCCAGCCCCTGACCCTTCAGAAGGGCTCTAACTTCAACACTATGCCTGCCAGCATGGCCAAGGTCCACCTCCAGAATGTGGCAGACTACCCCAGTCATACCCTCACCCTGCGCAGGGAGAAGGGTGGCGCCACCAAGGGCATCAGCACCGAGCTGCCGGGAGCCAAGTCCATCTACATCTGTGACGGGGAGCTCTTTAAACAGCTGGACGGGGAGCTGTCTCCACGGGGGACAGGGGAGGCCGGAGGGCCTGAGGGCACAGGAACAGGCCCGGGACCAGGGTACATCATCCTGCCTAACAACAACAACACTGGCACCCTGGGGCGGCCCGGAAAGGGCAGCAAGGAGGACACGACGGCCAAGTACAACATCAGCATCGAGCAGCAGATGCCCCAGACCAGGCTCATCCACCTGGCCAACTCGGCGGGGGTGGAGGGCGTCCCGGGTTTCGCGCTGAAGAGCCTGCCTGCGGACCTGGTCAGTGTCTCCTGCTCGGAGAGGGAGTCGCCCGTCCACAACATGCAGAACGTCTCCGGAGAATCCCACATGACCAACAGCATGTGTGAACAGGGTGATTCTGGGAACTCTGGAATGATGTCCAAGAGCGAGACCGTGTCCACTCTCTCCATGAGCTCCCTGGAGGTAAGACACACACACACACACACACACACACATACACAAACACACACATAGACACACACACAACCCCATGTTCTCACCAAATGATGGTGTTTTCCATGATCAAGAAAATATCAGAAACCAGCCAGTGCCGTTTCCTGTCAGTATGTGGTGGCACTGTATTCATGGCATATAGTTTCTGTTGACATATCTTTATAGTCGCTATCCTTTTCTGTGTGGTAACAGCACTGTACTGGCAACATGTACAGAAATATCCCAATCTCGCCTGGCTCGACAGAACGCCAAGATCTGTAAAAAGGTCAGGTTTTAGTATTCTCTCCTTGACTGTGCCAGTCCAGTGGGGGAGCTCAAACTCAGACAGCTACACTGACCAGCACACACCCACGCACAGCTAGTCGTGCCAAGCCAGCCAGTCAGATAGGCAGACAGTCAGACCTCTCAGCCTGCTGGTGTCTTTTCACCTCAGGGCCAAACTCGCTCCCCTCCCAAAATGCTGTGCGTGCAAGGTCGCAGCTGCCAGGGCAACCAACAACCAACCAGCCTGAAGGTCATGCCTTTCTTTCTCTGCTTGCTGACAAAGGTCACACGATCACAAGCTGTTTACTGCAAGGATTCACGCCAATGGTGTCAGGATGAACCAACATGGACGCTCAGTTTCTCATGAGTCACTGTTATCACTGAGAAACTTTCTGTTGTTTAAACTGATTTGAAAATAACAGTGAAACAGAGTGAAATGCTGAGGAAGACATCACCATTGTGTCTAGTCAAATTCACACAGCATATAGATGACAGCAGAATATATTTTTTAATCTTTTCCTCATGTCTTTCTCCAGAGACGAAAATCTCGCTACGCGGAGCTGGATTTTGAGGTAATTTCAGACTTCTGGACTGCATTTCTTTTGACATAATGTCTTGCTGGTTTGACTAACTGTCTAATGTCTCAATTCTGCTTCCAAAAATCCACTAGAATTTACATAATCCCTTTTTCTTTATAATTATGGTGCATGGGACAGTATAGCAGATCATATGCAGTACTCTATCTAAGCTTTGTAGATGTCTGTGGTGGATGCGACCTAAATTAATGACTTTTCTATGATGGATGTTTTTTATTTGTTTGGTCCATGTAGAAGATCTTGCACAAGCTATGTTGTTGTTTAAGGAGGATTGATGTTGATGGTGGATTTTCCTGTGTGATTGTCCCATGTAGAAGATCATGCACACACGGAAGCGTCACCAGGACATGTTCCAGGACCTGAACAGGAAGATCCACAGTACAGACCAGGACAAGGCGTCTCCGCCTGGCGATGGGAAGGCAGGGAAGAGGTGGAGTGTGTCCTCAGCAGGCAGCGACAAGACCATCATGAGCGTACGACACTCTGTCTCTCACTCTTATCTCTTTCTCTCTGTCTGTCTGACTCACTCTCTTTCTTCCCCTTCTTTCTTCCCCTTCTCCACCTTTTTTAACCATTCTCTCTCCATGAATAGCACTCTCTCTCTCTCTCTCTCTCTCTCTCTGTGTCTGTCTCTCTGTCTCTCTCTCTCTGTCTCTCTGTCTCTCTGTCTCTCTGTCTCTGTCTCTCTCTCTGTGTCTCTGTCTCTCTCTCTGTCTCTCTTTCTGTCTCTCTCTCTCTCTCTCTGTCTCTCTCTCTCTGTCTCTCTGACTCTCTGTGTCTCTGTGTCTCTGTCCTCTCTCTATCTCTCTTCTCTCTGTGTCTCTCTGACTCTCTGTGTCTCTCTGTGTCTCTGTGTCTCTGTCCTCTCTCTATCTCTCTTCTCTATCTCTACCTCTCTGTCTGTATCTCTATCTCTCTATCTCTATCTCTGTCTCCCCTTCGCTATCTCTCTGTCTCTCTACCTCTCACTGACTCTCTCTTTTCTCTCTGTCTCTCTCTGTGTCTCTCATGCAAAATGCATGTCAACGCCTCAATATCACGTCTCTTGCCCTTTGATGATTTAGTTTGTTCTCTGGTTCACCTGTTCTCCTCACCCGTCCCTCCCTCTATCCAACAGGACAAGCAGCAGACACCCAGTAAGAGAGCCTGGGAGGGCATCAGGAAGACCCAATCTCCCCCGTCGTGGATGAGGAAGGACCTGGAGCCCTTGGCGGCCTCTCCCCTGGAGCTGCAGAACGTGGAGTGGGAGAAGGCCAGCGCCACCATCCCTCTGGTGGGACAGGAGATCATGGACCTGCAGACAGAGGTTTGAGACTGAGACAGAGAGACAGACCGAGAGAGAGACAGAGAGCAGCCAACCCCGTCCCCCAGCCCAGCTCTCAGACAGACAGACAGACAGACAGACATCTTCCCTTCTCGCAGCTCCACATCTCAATCTCACTCTGGGAACCAACGACCAACGATCAATGACCAACGAAACGGTGAGAGAGAGAGAGAAAGAGAGAGAGAGAGAGAGAGAGAGAGAGAGAGAGAGAGAGAGAGAGAGGAGAGAGAGAGAGAGAGAGAGAGAGAGAGAGAGAGAGAGAGAGAGAGAGAGAGAGAGAGAGAGAGAGAGAGAGAGAGAGAGAGAGAGAGAGAGAGAGAGAGAGAGAGAGAGAGAGAGAGAGAGAGAGAGAGAGAGAGAGAGAGAGAGAGAGAGAGAGAGAGAGAGAGAGAGAGAGAGAGAGAGAGAGAGAGAGAGAGAGAGAGAGAGAGAGAGAGAGAGAGAGAGAGCAGCTCTTTTATGTTAGGACCCAACTAAGAGAGAGAGAAGGAAAGAGAGAAAGGACACTTGCCTATAAATGGGGGGAATGAGAACAGGTTTGCGGTGCATTTTGTTATATTTTCTTATTGCTGCTGGAATCAGTTTTTTGTTTACTATGTCAGAAAGTCATATATCCGGTCTGTTATTATCCACATTATTACTTCACTGGACACATGCTTGAGTCCCTCTCTCCTCCATTAGATCTTTGTTGATGGTTAGCCAGTTTGGCAGTTGGGTGGTGTAGGTAGTGTAGATTAAAAGGACAGACTGCAACTGCCTATGGACTCTTCACCAGCCTGCTAACAGATCACCTGGACCAGCCACACAGTTCATGTTCCAACCAAGCCTTTAGGCAATGGACCTGGTCTGGACAAGACCTTCACCCAACATACAGTACATGTCCCAAACACGCCTAGGCAGTGGAGGAGGCAGACTGCTGGACCATAACCATGTGCCTCTCCATGCCAACTAATAGCCCCTCCACTGCACTGTCATACAGAGTCCACACCCCCTTGACAGGAAGGGAGCAGACCGATGACATCACAGTCAGCCAAAGGGTGGAAAACCCTCCCATTGGTGGGGGCCATAGTGACATCAGCATAGACCAACAAGGATGAGATATCTCATTTGCGGATGCCCTTAATGACATCACAGAAAGCCAAGATGGCCATATCTCATTGGTGGAAGCTTCTATGACCTCAGCAGAAGCCAAGGAGACAGTGTTTTGATTGGTTGATTGGTTGCTTGGTGTACAAGCAGGCTTGGTACATTTGTGGCAAATATAATTCTGCTTGTTCGGCAAATGCAGGTGGTAAAAAATGAAGGATACTCATGTCACAAAGTATATAAAGAATTATGCTTAATAATGACAATGGAAATGAATAAATATAAAAATATATATGATAAATACTGTATAGGACATTACAGAGGTTGTGACTCGGCAGTATGTGGTACGGATTAGTTGCACACAGAGAAAGCACAAGGCTCTTTTGGAGTCCTGTTGTACAGCAATGTAATTATTTCAACAGAGTTCTACAGAATGAATTTTAGCCTATAAATATCTTTCTTACTGTGCTTGGGGATTATTGTTCTCATTATTATTGTTATGACCATGATTATTCAGATTACATCTGCGTCCGAAATGGCACCCTATTCCCTATATAGTGCACTGCTTTTGACCTGGTCAACTGGCAGGAATTAACATCAGGTTAAAAGTAGTGCGCTATATAGGGAATAGGGTGCCATTTCACCTCCCATCCTTTTCAGGGTACTGGAATATGAGTGTTCTGTAACTCCATGTAACAGTGTGTGTTTTGGTATCACTGACTGTCACTCCCTCCTCAGATCTGTACCTGTCTGACATGAACCCTGACCTCTGTCCCCTGACCTTTAACCTCCACCGCCGCTCCACCTTTTTAGTTCACAGGGGTTGACTCTTTGTTAATGTACAGTTTTCAGAGCACAAAATGAATGTGTCATATTTCTAATAAAAGTATATCTATATAATAAAGTATCAGTTGTCCTGGTGCATTATACTGACAATATTCCTAATATATACTCTATTTAAACCCCTAGAGTCCACTGACACACCGCTGCGTAAATCTAAATTACATAACAAAAAACTCCTCATCGACATCAGTCAGTTTAAACTAGAGATATCTGTTTTGTTGCATTGGATGCTTCTCAATCCACCACTTCCCCCAGTGGTGCACTTCCTCATCTGTGGTGAAAGGGGGCAGAGCTAGAGCGTGTTTGTCAGACCATACCTAAATGGATCCTAAAATTCAAAATCAAAATCAAGTAGCATGACCGTTTTAAAACAATTCCACATGTCAGCATAGCACCCGCGCGCGTGTGTACATGTTCGTCCATATGTGTGTGTGCTCGTGCTTCCACTTGTGTGTGAGATTAGAAATGGGAAGGCGTGTGGCTGTAATGACCTAAGCATTATTTACAGCCCCTGAACAGACACCCAATCTGGACAACAAGACGCTCGCTCGGCTAATAAAGATTTAACTGCTCGTAAATACCCCAGGCAAATAAAAATGATGTGTGTTATTATTAGATTTAGGGAATCCATCAACGGTGGAGGCAAATAGAGGATAGAGGATATTACTCCATGTCACTGCAGAGCTGCTAAATGTCCTCACCCTAATTATTGGGCTATAATTTATTCATTAATTTATTCACAATGGATCAACTTTAGACATTTTAAGTGGGGCAAATCCAATGGAAAAGGTTTTAGGGGCCTTCTGTACCATACAGGAATGTTTAAAAGGTATGCTGGACTGCTGGACTAACCACAACGTATCTCTTAGGAAAATATGGAGTTGCATCAAATTATAAACACAAAAGTCATTAACATTAACATATCAATGTTACCAAGGTACCGAGGCCCAGATCCCAGTAGGTGTAGGAGTTGTTCCCCTCTATGCAGAGGTTTGTTCTCCAACCCCTACACTTCCTCCATCCTCCACATCTCCACTCAGAGAGAGGAGGCCAGCTGCACAGTGGACCGAACTCACTGAAACACTCCTCCAAAGAACAGCATCTGGCCTTCCACACACAGACAACAAACCACTGGGCATTGTTCCGCTCCCTGATTCTCTTCTGTTTTAGCTTGGTGTTTAAAAAAGTAGTTTCAGAGTGAGACTCTTCATTTGGAATCTGGAGTTTTGTCTCCCTCCCTCCTCTCCTGTGGTTGGGCACAGATGATGATTTATTTGTGTTTTTCAGAACAGGGAATGTATGTGCAGCAGTGTCACAGGGGCTCAGAGAGAAACTGGCACTGATTTAGGCTGACAGGGTCCAACAGCTGACCTACATCAAAGCCCTTGGCTGGGCGTGTGTGTGTGTGCGCATGTGCGTGTGTGTTACAAACACACTGACTCACCTTCCTCTCTCCTCTCATCTCCTCTCTCATTCACAGCCAAGCCAACCTTTCTTCTCACGTAACCATCCTACCAGTCCTGGTTCAAAGTCCAGTGAACAGGTTCTCTAAGTATTACAACCCCTACAAATGACTCTGGTAGACCTTCGCTGGTCCCATATACACATCAGAATGCCTCCAATGATCCAGCGTGAGCCGCAGTCTTGGTAGAAACCTATAGTACCCATCATTAGTTTCCATCCATAGATATTAGCCTCACATTGTACATTAGGCAATCAGCAGACATTAGGTTCAAATTAAGCCTCATTATACTACGGACTGGCATTAGGTTTTAATGTACTGAGGATCAAATGACAGGAGTTAACACTGGCCGCCTATGGACTCTCAGAGTGCTCCATCCTCACTGATGCCAGCGGAAAAGCTACAGGAGAGATGGATTTAAAGAGCTGGGGGAGAGAGGGAATGGAAGAGCTGGAGGGGAGGAGAGAGGGAATGGAACAGCTGGAGGGGAGGAGAGAGGGAATGGAAGAGCTGGAGGGGAGGAGAGAGGGAATGCTTTTTTTCATGACCTCGAAATCTCCCTCTTCACCCTCTTCCCCCTCTTCCCTCTCTTCACCATTTATGCCCTCTTCCGCCCTCTCCCTCTTCTCTTTCCCTACCTTCTGCTCTTCTCTCTCTCCCCCCATTACAAGCCTATCTATGCTGCCTCCCTAAATCTCATTGGAGAGGAACACAGCATCCAAACTGAACACACCCAGCTGAAGAGAATATATATATATAATTAAACAGTCTGGTATATCAAATAAATAATAAAATTAACATAAACCCCCTGGCATTGTCTCTTTGGTCATCAGTTAATTTTTCATAACAGCTTTCACTAATTCATGAGGACATCTGTTTTTACAGCTTCCCCTTTGCTGGGTTAGACAGGCACAGCGATTACTACTGGCTTCAGCAACAAAACGCTCTGTATGGTCGAGAGATTACCAGGACCTTTGAGGGCAATTACAACAGCTGAAGACATTCGTGCAAACACACACTCACTTTCACATACATACACAGACTCTGTCGCTATCTTCGCTTGGCCAGCAAAACACGCATGCACGCACGCACGCACGCACGCACGCACACACACAAACACACACACACACACACACACACACACACACACACACATCGACACCCTTATCCATGTAGTTACAGGCTAATGGTGCCGCCAGGCTATTATTCCTGGGTTGTAGATAACATTGGTGGTTGCAGGCACACAGACACACACACACATCCCAGCTCTGTTCTGCAATAGCCAAAGGCTTATCACTACAGCCCACGATCACACCACCATACTGACAGAAAGTAGCTATATGGCCTAAGACTTGTATAAGACTTTGTTAAAACTGCTAAGAAGAGGAAACCACTTGTGTTGTGAGGTGGAACATGTTGTTAGGAGGATGGGCGCGTAAAAGATTGCTAGCCACTCTTGCAGTTCCAAATTCAAAAGGTTAAGTTAGCATATTTCCAAGAAAGGGCTGTTTTGTGTTGTATTTTAATAGAGTAGAGTCCATGTATTTGATTATTTGGTGTGAGTTGTCATCTCATTGTTTGTCCTGTTTCCTTTTTTCAGGAGGCAGAGTTTATAGGTGCTATGCAGGGACCCTCGCTGTGTTCACTTCAGATGAGAGGGCTAATTAAATGTAATCTGCAGGAGAGGCCTGGATTCGATTACATGGAAATCACCCCTCTGTGTCTGTCTACCATGCAATTAGGCCCAATGTGTGTGTGAATATGAGCGTGTGCGTGAATGTGTGTGCGTGTGCGTGTGTGTGTGTGTGTGGGGGGGGGGGGGGGGGGGGGGTGTATGTGTGTTCATCAAGTGGAATCAATGAGATAAGCCTGAAAATAGCTGATTCTGTCTTCCTGATTAGAATCCTGCTGAAAACCCCTATCAACAATGGATGTTAAGAAAGACAAAATACAACTACAACTCACTACTACCACTCGCTGAGACATAGACAGAGAGAGAAAGACAGAGAGGAGAGAGAGACAGAAAAGAGAGACAGAGAGATGAGAGAGAGTGAGAGAAAGAAAGAGACAGAGAGACACAGGGAGAGAGAAAGAGAGAGTGACAGAGAGGGAGTGAAACAGAGAGAGAGGTGACAGAGAGAGAGAGAGAAACAGAGAGAGTGGGTGACAGAGAGAGAGAGAGGGTGACAGAGAGAGAGAGTGGGTGACAGAGAGAGAGAGGGTGACAGAGAGAGAGAGAGTGAGATACTAATAAGGACTTTATGTACTCAAATATTAGATATATCCTACACAATAGTCAGAATATCCTCAAGTCTCACATCATGTAATACTGTATAAATGTAATGTTTTATACATCTGAATTAAGAAGGTTTCTCTTCTTACTTAGTCAAACATTCATGAATAAACTCATGGGGTCTTTGTACATGTCTATATGCACCTAACACAGCATCTTGAAACTGACACCTCTCAAGCACACACCTGTCTCACAAACAAAATGGCTTCCGTCAGGTGTTGGTAGTGATGAGCGTTACCTGTCCTCACCTGTCCTGCTGTGGTCCAGGATGATCCACATTCCCTCTGACTGCCTAAATGATGGAGAAAGACCCTGTTTTAAACACATACACACTCCGCTGACATCCGCTGACTCACTCTCATTTACAGCCTGTCACTCTCCTGGTCTTACCCAGAATGCTCCGTGGCAGCGGCTGAACGGAGCCCATCCACACTGATCTGTGTCTGGCCCCGACTGTGATTAATGTTCCCCTCCAGAATAAACACACACGCAAAACGGAACACACACCAAACACACACATACAGAAACACACATTCGGAACACACTCAGAAGCAACACAAACACACGGAACATACACACACACACATGGAAGGAAGTAACACACATACATAATGAAACTCCCACGGAAGGAACACACAAATAAGTAAACACACAGATAGTTGTTTGTTTCTCTAGTTTGTATTGTATACTCCTCTATTGGACATCAAAGAAAAGCATGTTTTACTAGTGATGAGAAAATGTTTAACCTGCACACTGCTCTTGCAAGTATCCCTGCTCTTTATTAAGCTTTACATATGATGGAATGGCACAGCGAACAAAATACAAACCATGGTCTCTTAGGTCTCCTAATAGAATGGGGTTTCCGCAAAGCTCCGTCAAATGTTTTGTAGAGATATGGATCATACATACGTTAGTTGAATTATCCAAGAGCCATACCAACATACGGTCTAAGGCAATGCATCTCTGTGC
This sequence comes from Salvelinus fontinalis, assembly GCF_029448725.1. Classification (NCBI taxonomy): domain Eukaryota; kingdom Metazoa; phylum Chordata; class Actinopteri; order Salmoniformes; family Salmonidae; genus Salvelinus; species Salvelinus fontinalis. The sequence continues at coordinate 21,683,575 of NC_074670.1, read as the reverse complement.
AAGAGGCGTCACTACAGTCCCTGGTTCGAATCCAGGCTGTATCATATCCGGCCATGATTGGGAGTCCCATATGGCGGTGCACCATTAGCCCAGCGTGGTCCAGGTTTGGCCGGGGTAGGCCGTCATTGTAAAAAAACAAAAAATATAAAATAAATACTTACAGCAGCCTGATCCAGATTCCAGTTTCAGCATGAAACCAGGCCTATTGTACCAGTGGTCCTCTTGAACAACTTCTAATGGGTAATATAATTGAAAAGCTCATTGAAAATAAATCAACAATAGTGCTTATCTCTACAGTCTTAATAGCCGAGCCATCAGTTGCCCGCTCATTTGAGACGCGATGGCCGGAGAGCAATGAAAATGTTTTCCCCACAAAAAACTATGTGTAATCGTCACGAAAAAGTTACGTTCCTTCTCCACGTGGGAAAGTGCAGGGGAAAGAAATGTCATTGGTGGCCTCTGGACCTATCTGTGCAACCAGACCAAAGAATATCTCAGAGCAGCAAACTTAACTTTCATGAATAAGGTTGCCATTATTGTGTTGTTTTCAATCAGAGATTTATTACAAAGTTCATATTAATATATATTATTAAGTCTGCCTTTTACGAAGGCCAACACACTTGGAGTATAAGTGCTTCTGTATAAAATGCAAGGGGGTTTAAAGCCATAAAGTACAACTCATCACAATAATGACATCTACCTACACTCACCAGAGAATAGTAGGGAGGTAATGCTGCTTCTACTAATGCTACAAATGGAGGCTTCTGCGGCTGGTCGCTCCTGACAGTAGCACAATGCCAGAAAAGCTTTCATGCTAATAAGCAGAGAGGAGTCGTTGTAAATGGATGGTTTGTATCTGTCTGTCTGTCTGTCTGTCTGTCTGTCTGTCTGTCTGTCTGTCTGTCTGTATGTCTGTCTGTCTGTATGTCTGTCTGTCTGTCTGTCTGTCTGTCTGTCTGACTGTCTGTCTGTCTGTCTGTGTGTTGTGTGTGTGTGTGACTCATTGGGCCTCCGACCGACTTGACCAGAGGAATGCGACGACACATCGTTCGCTTGTTCTTATTTACTAAGAAGCAGAGCCAGGGTAGTTTTATTCTGAATGGATTTCCCTCTCGTCACACTGCTGTCTCTATCTGGCTAATGTGAGTCGACTTAATAAGAGGAAGCAAACCGCTCAGGGATTTCACAATGAGTCAATGAAGACTTTAAAACAGTTATAGAGTTTAATTGCTGTGATAGGAGAAAACTGAGGATGGATCAACAACATTGTAGTTACTCCACAATACTAGCCTAAATGACAGAGTGAAAAGAAGGAAGCCTGTACAGAATAACACTATTCTAATACATGCATCCTATTTGCAACAAGGCACTAAAGTAAAACTGCAAAACATGTGTCAAAGAAAGAAACTCTGTGTCCTGAATATAAAGCGTTATGTTTGGGGCAAATCCAACACAACACATCACTGAGTACTGCTCTTTATATTTTCAAGCATGGTGGTGGCTGCATTATGGTATGGGTATGATTGACATTGGCAAGGACTAGGGAGATTTTGGGGGGGATACAAATAAGCACAGGCAAAATCCTAGAAGAAATCCTGGTTCAGTCGGCTTTCCATCAGACAATGGGAAACAAATTCACCTTTCAGCAGTACAATAATCTAAATGACAAGGCCAAACACACTGTTGTTCTTGAGTGGCCTAGTTACAGTTTTGACTTAAATCGGAGTGAAACTCTATGGTAAGACTTGAAAATGGCTGTCTAGCAATGGTCAACAACCAACTTAACAGAGCTTGAATATTTAATTTTGACTAATAATGTGCACATATTGTACAATACAGGTGTGCGAATCTGAGACTCACACAGAAAGACTCACAGCGCTAATCGCTGCCAAAGGTGATTCGAACATGTATTGACTCAGGGGTGTGAATACTTATGTAAATTAGATATTTATGTATTGAAGTTTCAATACATTTGACAAAATTTCAAATGTTTTCATTTTGTCATTATGGGGTATTGTGTGTAGATGGGTGAGAATTGTATTTTATTTAATCCATTTTGAATTCAGGCTGTAACACAACAAAATGTGGAATAAGTCAAGGGGTATGAATACTTTCTGAAGGCAACACATATACAGGATGGGCTATCCAGCTGATCCTGTATTGCTTATAAAGATGTTTGGTTGCAATACGGAGCGGAGCGAGCCACCCTTTCATCTTGCTTCTTCCAAGAGTCTATCATTTCCTGCAGAATATAATTTCCTGTCCGAGAAGCGAGTCTTTGTGTGTGACACGAGGCTCTCTCTTCCTCGTGGATATATCTGAACATTCTGTACTTACTCAATACTGACAATATTCTCCCTAAAATGAGCTTTTTAGCATAGAAAAGCTTTCGGCAGATCATCAATGATTTTCTTGAAAGGCTTCAAGGTCTTGTTTGACATCACTGGAAATAGGATGTTTCCATGGCATAAACACTTATCATTCAAATGATAAAGGGGTCTCACATGAAACGATGAAGGCCTTCATAGATGCTTTACATATAATTTATGAAGTGGGACCAATATAGATCAAACTGACCTGGAACAAACTTGATAAAGTTTAGAGAAATAAGATGCAGAATAGTCTAGTTAGTAGATGCTAGCATGTCTGCTTGTTACATTATGTGTGTAACAATCTTGATGGTCAAACTCACCAGACTGAAGTCCTCATACAGTATGATCATAGAGTGCATCGGAAAGTATTCAGACCGATTTTCCATATTTTGTTGCATTGCAGCCATAATTCTAAAGTTGATTTAAAATATAATCTTAGCAATCTTCACACATTACCCCATAATGACGAAGCGAAAACTGTTTTTTAGAAATGTTGGAAGAAACCCAGAAATACCTTGCATAAGTACCGTTTGCTATGAGACTCGTAAATTGAGCTCAGGTGCGTCCTGTTTCCCTTTATCATCCTTAAAACTTCTTGCCACTAGGGGGGTGCCATTTCGACATAGTACAAATTAGTTTCCAAATTAACCTGCCTCATACTCAATTCTTGCTCGTACAATATGCATATTATTATTACTATTGGATAGAAAACACTCTCTAGTTTCTAAAACCGTTTGAATTATGTCTGTGAGTGAAACAGAACTGGACTTAGACCAATTTCCCTATGTGGAGTTGAGAATGCAGAATTTTCCAACCTGTTCTCAGACCTGTTTATAAATCTGCCTGTCTTCTATTGGTTGAGATGCACTGCATACGCCTTCCTCTGGGTGTCAGCGAATAGAGGGTCTTGAAATGGAGTCTCTAGGCAGAGCTGAAAGTCTATAAATTGATTGGAAATGAGGTGTATCGTTCTTTTCCCCTTCGCTTTGACGCACTGAGGACCTTGGCACATTCTTCTGGAAACATCGGTTATAGATCTTAGACATTTCCGGCTGTGTTTTTATTCGATATATGCTTTAAAGACATCATAATCTTGTTATTTTGAACCGAATTATATCAGTTTATGTCAGTATATTGCGATTTTCAGGTATTTATTTTCTTGGCGCTGTAGGAAGTTGGGTATCTCTCTCTCTCATGCTATTGTTTACTGCTAATTGCAACGTGGAAGACGACGTTCTCCAACCTAGCAACGATTCTTTTGGACAAAGGACACCTATCCCAAGATTCTGATGGAAGCTCAGCTAATAGTAAGCAGTCTTTATGCTGATAATTAATTGTTCTGTTGAAAAAAGTCAAATGCATAAGACGCCATTACTTGCAGTGTAGCCTTGCTTTATCGCACGCTGTATTGCGCAGTAACGTTAAATTAAAAAAATTTACCCAGCGATTGCATTAAGAACTAATTTGTCTTTCAATTGCTGTCCAACCTGTATTTATTTAGTCAAGTTTATGAATAGTTTTCGATAAGAATAGGTGCCTTTCCAAGATGGCGCCGGACAGATTGCTTGAGATTTTGGACACTATTCTCATTGTATAAGCACGATTTGTGCTGCTAAATATGCACATTTTCGAACAAACTCTATATGAATTGTGTAATATGATGTTACAGGACTGTCATCTGAAGAATTCTGAGAAGGTTAGTGAAAAAATGTATATATTTTGGTGGTTTATACGTTATAGCTATTTTTGCCTTGAATCAATGCTGGTGTGATGTTTGCTATTGTGGTAAGCTAATATAACGCTATATTGTGATTTCGCTGTAAAACACTTAGAAAATCTGAAATATTGTCTTGATTCACAAGATCTGTGTCTTTCATCTGCTGCACGCTGTGTATTTTTAAGAAATGTTTTATGATGAGTAATTAGCTAATACACGATGGTCTCTGTAGTCATTCTAGTCGCTTTGGTGAGAGTTGGGATGGTGGCTGCAATGGTAAACTATGATTTATACCTGAAATATGCACATTTTTCTAACAAAACATATGTTATACAATAAATATGTTATCAGACTGTCATCTGATGAGGTTGTTTCTTGGTTAGTGGCTATTTATATCTTTATTTGGCCGAATTTGTGATAGCTACTGATGGAGTAAAAAAATGGTGGAGTAAGAAAAGTGCTGTCTTTTGCTAACGTGGTTAGCTAATAGATTTACATATTGTGTCTTCCCTGTAAAACATTTTAAAAATCAGAAATGATGGCTTTATTCACAAGATGTGTATCTTTCATTTGGTGTCTTGGACTTGTGATTTCATGAACATTTTATTATATGATACCCCTGTGGCTTTAGGCTAGGCTATGCTAGTCAGCTTTTGTGATGGGGGGGCTCCCGGATCCGGGTTAGGTAGGCGTTAGAGGTTAAGCTGTTTCTACAACTTCATTGGAGTCCACCTGTGGTAAATTCAATTGATTGGGCATGATTTGGAAAGGCACACATCTGTCTATATAAGGTCCCACAGTTGACAGTGCATGCCAGAGCAAAAACCATGCCATGAGGTCAAAGGAGTTGTCCGTAGAGCTCCGAGACAGGATTGTGTCGAGGGACAGATCTGGGGAAGGGTTCCAAAAGATTTCTGCAGAATTGAAGATCCCCAATAACACAGTGGCCTCCAGAAGGGCCTTGGTCAGGGAGGTGACCAAGAACCCGATGGTCACTATGACAGGGCTCTAGTTCCTCTGTGGAGATGGGAGAAACTTCCAGAAGGACAACCATCTCTGCAGCACTCCACCAATCAGGCCTTTATGGTAGAGTGGCCAGACGGAAGCTACTCCTCAGTAAAAGGCACATGACAGCCCGCTTGGAGTTTGCCAAAAGGCACCTAAAGTCTCTTTGACCATGAGAAACAAGATTCTCTGGTCTGATGTAACCAAGATTGAACTCTTTGATCTGAATTCCAAGCGTCACGTCTGGGGGAAACCTGGCAGCATCCCTACGGTGAAGCATGGAGTTGGTAGCTTCATGCTGTGGGGATGTTTTTCAGTGGCAGGGACTGGGAGACTAGTCAGGATCGAAGCAAAGACAAACGCATCAATGCACAGACAGATCCTTGATGAGAACCTGCTTCAGAGCTCTTGGGACCTCAGACTGGGGAGAAGGTTCACCTTCCATCAGGACAACGACCCGAAGCACACAGCCAAGACAACGCAGGAGTGGCTTCGGGAAAAGTCTTTGAATGTCTTTGAGTGGCCCAGCCAGAACCCGGACTTGAACTCGATCGAACATCTCTGGAGAGACCTGAAAATAGCTGTGCAGCAACGCTCCCCATGCATCCTGACAGAGCTTGAGAGGATCTGCAGAGAAGAATGGGAGAAACTCCCAAAATTCAGGTGTGCCAAGCTGGTAGCGTCATACCCAAGAAGAATCTATACTGTAATCGCTGCCAAAGGTGCTCCAACAAAGTTTTGAGTAAAGGGTCTGAATCCTCATGTAAATGGGATTTTTCGGGTTTCTTTTTATACATTGCTAAAATGTATTTTTTTTAAAGGTTTTGCTTTGTCATTATGGGGTATTGTGTGGAGATTGATGAGGGAAAACAATTATTTAATCAATTTTAGAATAAGGCTGTAACGTAACAAAATGTGGAAAAGTAAAGGGGTCTGAATACATTGCGAAGGCACTGTGGGTGTTAGTTAGTATAGGGTCTCATGGTGCTCCCTGTGTGTATTCTCTGAGAATCATTTCATCTCAGAGGAAACAGTATTATCCTAAGGCCATTGTGTATTCATCACCAAAGAGGCTGTGTTTATTAACCATTCATATTTATTTCAGATGGAGCAACAAGTTGAACGAGATTGGGCACATTCTGTAGAATGCAGCAGTCTTATTCAGATGGTAATGGCCTCAGCTGATGGATAATACATTCCAGTCACACACACTTTAGATATTTAATGCTTATTAACTCCTGTAGTGTCATAAATCTTAATTGCAGGCACTGGGCTGTGGAGGTTACAGATCATAGCTGGTCTGGTTATCATTAGTCTTAATGGAGGTGCACCGTGCTGAGGCAAAGGTTTCAGAAGATTGGGTTGTGTGTTTGTGTGCATGTGTGCATGTGTGCATGTGTGTGTGTGTGTGTGTGTGTGTGTGTGTGTGTGTGTGTGTGTGTGTGTGTGTGTGTGTGTGTGTGTGTAGACCAATAAACACGTTCATGTTGTCACATTGGTCAAAAGGTTCTCTCTTACTGATTGGGGCTTGTCTTTTGAAGAAATCTGCCTGTTAAAAGGAACTCACTGTTATTCAATCAAGACTTTACTTGAATAATTGAGGATGTCCATGTCCAGCAGACTAAGTGTTCGTACCCTGAACACCGTCCAGGACTCCTCTAACTGTTAGCTCTGCTGGCCCGTTAAACAGAAAGACACACATTAGTTCCCTGTTGCCTTTGGTCTATTGAAAGAGATTTGATTCAGTGCGACATCACTTCCCTTCCCCTCGCCAGGTTGTGTAACACATTTTCACCAGCCTTCATAAACAACCTCCACTGTGTTTGTTTAGTCATGAAAAAAATGAAATACATATGACAGATCTTAGGTTTTGAATATGTATGTGCTACTTATATGATATTGTTAACTGTAATACAGTTTTTAACAATCACGTTGGCACTAATTTCAGAACCTTGTGGTAATTTTTCAAAACTCTAGACACAAAACTCAAAACGGTCATCACTTGTAACACAGGCTGTCCAATGTTCAAAACATTGCATTGTGCATTCATATCTTTAAAGAAACCTTGCACTTGCAGACTCATTGGTTCAAATAACTCATTTATCATTAAATACCATAGGAACATTCATTTAGATCACCCACACACAAGATACCGATAGTTTCACTGTGTAGTTGTTCGTACAATCATTAAATATTGTAGTACAAAATATGTGATACATGTTTCATTAGGCTACTACACTTAAATACATCACTGTAAAAGGACTAGTAGAGAGAATACTACAGACACAGTGGAATCATTGAACAAAATATGACATTTATTGATGAAATACAATAAAATCACAACATAGGTTTCTTTGAATCAAAGCAAACATAATTAGCTACAAAAAAAGAAAAAAACGTTAAAGGTCAACTGCAATGTTCCTCACCTGGCTTACTGTAAAAAGAAAAACAAAAGATTGATTACTGTACTTCTATATTTCCATCAACCCTGTCTTGTGGATTTGGCCACAGGTTCTCATCCACATCACAATGGATGTTTTCATTAGCCAAACATCTTGGGAAGAATCTTCGGGCATGGCGAATCCAGGCCTGACACAGGTCTGCCGTGATGTCATTGCATGCGTCATCCATGGCCTAGATGGGTAGCTTGTTCGTGAGGGCGCCTATCATATACCTTCCACCTCTATGTGTCAGGTTTTGGCCAAGACTGTTCGGGTTTTGGTCACTAGATGTCCCCATTGCACCTTTTGTTTTTCTTGCTCTAATTATTGTTTGCACCTGTAGGTCATTCCCTTGTTAGTATTTAAACCATGTGTGTTCCTCAGTTCCTTGCTCAGTGTTTGTAAGTTAGCACCCAGCCCCAGCCCAAGCCTTGTTTTATACAGCTAGTTCTCTTGTTGGATTAACCAGAGGTTCTCTGGTTTAGTTATTGTCTATTATTTGAGTAGTCTTTTGAGGTTTGTTTTTCCCTGCTGTTTTTTACCACTTTGTGGAGTTTCTTTTGTATTTTGGAGGATTTCCATTTTGTGCCTCTTGGCTTTATTTTTGGACATTGTGGATTTAGTTTCTTTGCCTGAAGATTTTGTTCTTTTATTAAACCACCATCTCTAGTACTGCTGTGTCTGCCTCATCTTCTGGGTTCTGACGATTATTAGTGACTGTTTCTCGCACCGGGTCCTGACAGAAACACTGAGCCATTATAATGAACCCAGAGGCAGCCAGTTTTTTTTCCCATGCTGTCCCACCACGAGGGGACTGTCCAACGCCACGAAGCTGCTCTGGTTCAGCAAGAGGACTTAATGGCTAGACATTCTCAACTTCTGTCAGAGATGCTGACTTCCATAAAGCAGATTTCGGATCGACTTTCCCCGGCAACCGCTTCTGCTCCAGTTCATCCGATTCAAGTGCCCCTGGCAGTTAACCCCCTGGCTGAACCTCGTCTGCCGCCTCCCCAACGGTTCTCAGGGGATCCGAGTGTTTGTAAGGGGTTTTTCACCCAATGTTCTCTCTCCTTTGAGCTGCAACCATCGTTGTTTCCCACCGACCGGTCCAAGATAGCATATATCATCACCCTGCTGTCGGAAAAAGCCCTAGCCTGGGCTACTGCTGTGTGGGATGCCCAAAGTCCCTGCTGTGCCAGCTACTCTACCTTTGCTGAAGAATTCAAGCGAGTGTTTCAAGGTCCTACCAACGGCCCTGACTCAGCCAAACAGCTCCTGACTCTCCGCCAAGGTCGGCGCAGCGTGACGGACTATGCCATCCAGTTCCGCACTGTGGCAGCAGCAAGTGGCTGGAACGACGAGGCGCTCACAGTGTGTTTTTTGAAGGGTCTTTCTGACACCTTCCAAGATGAACTGGCCACTCGGGAACCACCGGACAACCTCGAGTCCCTTATCCAGTTGGCTTCACGCATAGACCAGCGTCTGAGAGAGAGAGAACTAAACCGTAGACCGCTCACCCTAGCTCCTATCGGTTCCAGCTCCGAGTCTCCACCTTTATCCTCGCTGGCTCCACCAGAACCCATGCAGGTTGGACGCAGCTCCCAGGCTGAGAGAGACCGCCGGATGAGGGAGCGATGCTGTCTATATTGCGGCAAACCGGGCCATTTCCGCTCCACGTGTCCCGGACTCCAGGGAAACGCACTCTCCCGTGCAGGCCTGGGAGGACTGTAACGGGAAACATAACCTCCTCCCATCCATCCAACTCGCGCCTGCTCATTCCAGTTACCCTTTCCTGGGACGACCACGAGTTTTCTCTTCAAGCTTTGGTAGACTCTGGAGCCGCAGGTAACTTCATGGATGGGGTCTGGGCGAAGGAGAATGGCGTTTCTTCTGAACCTCTAAGTGACCCCATAAGGGTTACTACGTTGGATAGAAGCCTTTTGGGATCTGGACTTGTCACTCGTGCCACTACCCCCTTGCGACTTTCAGTTTCCCAACACCAGGAAGTGATGAACTTTCATCTGATCTCCTGTTCCGAGTTCCCTCTCGTCCTTGGTTATCCCTGGCTTCACAGCCATAACCCTCACATCGACTGGTCTGTGGGCACTATCAAGCAGTGGGGTCCTACGTGCCAAGCCACTTGTATCTTCCCGAGTTCCCAGAGTTCCCCTTCCGAGTCTCTAGAATCCATCGACCTGTCCCGAGTTCCCGAGTGTTACCATGACCTCAAACTGGTATTTAGCAAACAGAGCGCCACTAAACTACCACCCCATAGACCTTACGATTGCACCATCGACCTGTTTCCGGGGACCTGCCCTCCCAGGGGTCGGATCTTTTCCCTTTCTCCTCCCGAACGAGCTGCTATGGATACCTACATCAAGGACGCTCTGGCAGCAGGCCTCATGCGTCCATCTACCTCGCCGGCGGGAGCAGGGTTTTTCTTTGTGGCCAAGAAAGACGGTGGATTACGACCTTGCATTGACTACCGGGGACTCAATGCCATAACCGTCCGTAACCGCTACCCGCTACCCCTTATGGCCACAGCCTTTGAGCTGCTCCAGGAAGCAGTTGTCTTCACTAAGCTTGACCTGCGGAACGCATACCATCTTGTGCGGATCAAACCCGGGGACGAGTGGAAGACCGCTTTCAACACGCCTACTGGTCACTACGAATACTCGGTGATGCCCTTCGGCCTGACCAACGCCGCGGCTGTGTTCCAAGCGCTCATAAACGATGTGCTTAGGGATATGCTTAACATCTTCGTGTTTGTTTACTTGGATGACATCCTCATCTTTTCGAGCTCCCTTCAAGAACACACTAAGCATGTCAGACAAGTGCTCAAACGCCTCCTAGACAGCCATTTGTACGTTAAGCCGGAAAAGTGTGAATTCCATTCCTCTCGAGTACAATTCCTGGGATTTATAGTGGAACCCGGTCGAGTCCAGATGGACCCCAAGAAGGTAGGGGCGGTAGCGGATTGGCCCACCCCCAAGTCCGTTAAGGAAGTTCAGCGTTTCCTGGGCTTCACCAACTTTTACCGCAAGTTCATCAAGAACTTCAGCTCGGTGGCAGCCCCTCTCTCAGCTGTAACCAAGGGTGGCAACACAAGGTTTCTGTGGGGAAGAGAAGCTGAGACGGCCTTCCAAGGACTCAAGCAGCGCATCCTCTCTGCTCCCATCCTGACACTACCAACGGCGGATGAACCTTTTGTGGTGGAGGTAGACGCATCAGAGGTTGGGGTTGGAGCTGTCCTGTCTCAGAGGGGTGAAGACAAGAAGCTTCATCCTTGCGCCTTCTTCTCTCACCGGCTTACCCCGGCCGAGAGGAATTACGATGTGGGGGATCGTGAACTCCTAGCGGTTAAGATGGCATTGAAGGAATGGAGACACTGGCTCGAGGGGGCTTCTCAACCGTTTCAAGTGCTTACGGACCACAAAAATCTGGAGTATATCCAGCAGGCGAAGCGGTTGAACTCCAGACAAGCTCGATGGTCTCTTTTCTTCAGCCGATTTCAGTTTATCCTCACCTATAGACCCGGGTCGAAGAATCTCAAACCGGACGCCTTGTCACGAATCTACTCTCCTGCCATTCGAGAAGATACTGACATGACTGTCCTTCCGGCCGCTAAGATCGTGGCTCCGATCTCGTGGCAAGTGGAGGATTCCGTGAAACAAGCTCAAGCCATCGAACCGGGCCCTGGAGGAGGTCCTGCTAATCGGTTGTTTGTTCCCAAGGCAGCTAGGTCCCAAGTCCTTCTGTGGGGGCACTCCTCTCGCCTCACCTGTCACCCGGGCGTAGGTCGCACCTTGGAGTTCATCCAGCGTAAGTTCTGGTGGCCCACCATAAAAGAAGACGTTGCCACTTTCGTCAAGGCCTGTTCCGTGTGCTGCCAGGGTAAATCTTCTCACCTCCGCCCTCAAGGACTCCTTCACCCTCTATCTATTCCCCACCGACCCTGGTCCCATATCTCGTTGGACTTTATTACTGGCCTTCCTCCGTCCCATGGTAATACTACGATCCTAGTCATCATCGACAGGTTTTCTAAGGCGGCCAGGTTTGTTCCCTTGACCAAATTACCTTCTGCCAAGGAAACAGCTGAGTTGGTGATTAACCATGTGTTCCGAGTCTTTGGGATTCCGCAAGATATGGTTTCCGACAGAAATTCAAAAAAAATATTTTTTTTTAATATTTAACTTTCACACATTAAAGTCCAATACAGCTAATGAAAGACACAGATCTTGTGAATCCAGCCAACATGTCCGATTTTTAAAATGTTTTACAGGAAAGACACAATATGTAAAGATGTACATCTATTACCTAAAAACACATTAGCATAATCCACCATCTTTTATTTGTCCACCAACACCAGTAGCTATCACCAATTCGGCTAAACTAAGATATTTATAGCCCCTAACCAAGAAAAAAACTCATCAGATGACAGTCTGATAACATATTTATGGTATGGGATAGGTTTTGTTAGAAAAAAGTGCATATTTCAGGTAGATGGCATAGGTTACAATTGCACCCACCGTCACAAATGGACTAGAAAAACTACATTGAGCAACGTGTTTACCTACTTACTAATCATCAAACATTTCGTAAAAATACACAGCATACACTAATCGAAAGACACAGATCCTGTGAATACAGACAATATTTCAGATTTTCTAAGTGTCTTACAGCGAAAACACAATAAATCGTTATATTAGCATAGCACATAGCACATAGCAGCCCAGCATTGATTCTAGCCAAAGTGAGCGATAAAAGTCAACATCGCCAAAATATATTAATTTTTTCACTAACCTTCTCAGAATTCTTCCGATGACACTCCTGTAACATCATATTACACAATCCATATAGAGTTTGATCGAAAATGTTTATATTTAGCCACCAAAATCATGGTTAGACAATGTGAAATGTAGCCAAGCTGGTGAGAAAATGTCCGTGCGCCATATTAGACAGTGATCTACTCTTATACATAAATACTCATAAACGTGACTAAAAAATATAGGGTGGACAGGGATTGATAGACAATTTAATTCTTAATACAATCGCGGAATTACATTTTTTAAATTATCCTTACTTTTCAATACAGTTTGCGCCAAGCGAAGCTACGTCAAAAAACATGGCGTCCTAAGCCACTAACATTTTTCGACAGAAACACGATTTATCATAATAAAAATGTCCTACTTTGAGCTGTTCTTCCATCAGTATCTTGGGCAAAGGATCCTTTCTTGGGTCCAATCGTCTTTTGGTGGAAAGCTGTCCTCTTGCCATGTGGAAATGCCAACTGCGTTCGGGATGAACTGGAAGCGTGCCCAGCAATTCACAGCGTTTCAGAAATAAATGTCCCAAAATCGCACTAAACGGATATAAATTGCTATAAAACGCTTTAAATTAACTACCTTATGATGTTTTTAACTCCCATAACGAGTAGAAACATGACCAGAGTAATATTACTCCCTCCACTAATGCTTGGAACAGGTGCGGGTCGGTGTCCTCTAGGCGCATGACGCAGCTCCAAAAGAGTGACTAGCCTCAGGGTTTTTTAATTTGTAGTGCCTGTGAATGCGCAATCGACCCCATTCAAATCGTCATCACGTAAAGGCATCCAGGGGAAGACGTAAGCAGTGTCCGTATACTCATAGCAATAACAGTGCCCTTTTAACTGACTCCAGATCAGGGGCCAAAATTTCTGAAATCTGACTCCATGTCAGGGAAATTGCTGTAGAATGGGCTCTGTTCCACTTAGAGACAAAATTTCAACTCCTATAGAAACTATAGACTGTTTTCTATCCAATAATAATAATAATATGCATATTGTACGATCAAGGATTTTGTGGGAAGCCGTTTAAAAAATTACACGATTAGCATAAATAGTCACAACAGCGCCCCCATCCTCAACAGGTTAAGAGAGAGGGTCAACTTTCAGGACAAAGGAATTTTCTCCCACCTCACAGAACTTGAGGTATGAACATATTTCATGTTCCTGCAAAAGTATAAAAGATCGGTGGAGAGTCCAGCTATTAACTTCTTATGGCTGCAGCTCGGCGTCGGTACACTTATGACAACAGCCACTTCAAGTGCAGGGCGCGAAATTCAAAATATATATATTTTTAATATTTAACTTTCACACATTAACAAGTCCAATACAGCATATGAAAGGTACACATCTTGTGAATCCAGCCAACATGTCCGATTTTTTTAAATGTTTTACAGGGAAGACACAATATGTAAATCTATTAGCTAACCACGTTAGCAAAAGACACCACTTTTTTTACTCCACCAGTTTTTTACTCCTTCAGTAGCTATCACAAATTCGACCAAATAAAGATATAAATAGCCACTAACCAAGAACCAACTTCATCAGATGACAGTCTGATAACATATTTATTGTATAGCATATGTTTTGTTAGAAAAATGTGCATTTTCAGGTATATATCATAGTTTACATTGCAGCTACAATTAGAAATTGCACAGAAAGCAGCCATAATAAAAACAGGAACCAATGTCAAATACCTAATTACTCATAAAACATTTCTGAAAAATACATAGTGTACAGCAAATGAAAGACAGGCATCTTGTGATTCCAGACAATATTTCCGATTTATTAAGTGTTTTACAGCGGAAAAAAAATGTAGCGTTATATTAGCTTAGCACAATAGCCAGAAACACTTGGGCGCCGACGACTACGACAGATATATGAAATAGCATCATAAAATGTTTCTTACTTTTCTTCCATCAGAATGTTGGACAAGGTATCCTTTGTCCAGAACAGTCGTTGTTTGGATTTAGAATGGCAACTTTCCCTCTTCATTTAGCAAGCGCGCTAGCCTAGTGGCACAAAGCTCTCCATGTCAACAAACGGAAGAGAACGAAACACGGCAAAACTCCCGAAAAATTTTCAATAATCTGATGAAACTATATTGAAAAAATATACTTTACGATGATATGGTGACATGTATCAAATAAAATCAAAGCCGGAGATAATAGTCGCCTATAACGGCAGCTAAACAAAAGGCAATTCCACTGTCCACCTCGCGCTCTTCAGAGTACCGAAAATGAGGGACACGTCATTCCGAGATGATGTGTTCCATCTCAGACCAAGATAATCACCTCATTTCTTCTCTCACAGCCTCTTGACACCCAGGGGAAGGTGTATGACGTGCATGTATACTAATAGGTCTCGTGCCCATTTATAGGCAGGAAGAAGAACAGAGCATCGATTTCAGACTTTCCACTTCCTGGTCAGGAAATGTGCTGCAGAATGAGTTCTGTTTCACTCAGAGAAATAATTCAAACGGTTTTAGAAACTAGATAGTGTTTTCTATCCAATAGTAATAATAATATGCATATTGTACAAGCAAGAATTGAGTACGAGGCCGTTTGAAATGGGCACCTTTTATCTGGCTACTCAATACTGCCCCTTGCAGCCCAAACAGGTTAACATGCCCATTAGTCACCACTCGGGGAAACTCCTAAGAGACTGTGGAACTACATTACCATACCGCTGTTTATATAATAACCTCAGATATGAGGTTTACATCTGTTTGTTGTATAAAATGAATGAGTGAGTATGACACTGTTTGAATAATTGTGTAATATGATTTTGGACTGTTTAATTAAGAAAAATACAAATCCCTTTTTGATTTGAATTAAATCCGAGGACCCGCCCCTGAGCCAGTTGGGTCAGACATCCAAGGACAGCCCCTTCCTGCTATCTGAATAAAGTCGACTCTGAGAAATTACCATTAGACCATGTTTTCTCTCCATGGGGAGAACGAAGGTTAAGGAACATTGCTGAATCTTTAACCATACCACGTGGTTAAACTCTTATACGAATAAGAACAAGTTTTGATATTGACTACTAGTCTGCAGCTAGGAATTCGGTATCATTGAACGCGAAGAAAGACATCCGCCGAAACATCCATTCTATAACGAATGTCACTCTGAACTATCCACAATAACCCTAACTTCACTCCAACGATCAAGACGACACACACCGAGCGTAAATATATATATATTGATTGCAATTGTTCCCGAATGAGTGAGCGTTCGTGTGTAAGGATTAGCATGTCAATTGTTATAATTATGGACTCTGTAGTGAATTCTTAGTCGAACGCAATTCTCCCTTTTGTCTAATGAGCCGCCATGCCGGTTCAGCCACTAGGGCATATTTCTCCCATTTCATTTTAAGTTTGTTTGTTTGTTTATGCATTTCTGTGAATTAATTAGTTAGTAATAAATAAATGATTTAACCTGTCTAGGATCAGCGTGGCGCTAGCGGCACTCCCCCCCCCCCCCCACTGAAAAACCAGTGCCGCGAAATTCAAAAAAAATATTTTTTTAAAATATTTAACTTTCACACATTAAAGTCCAATACAGCTAATGAAAGACACAGATCTTGTGAATCCAGTCAACATATCCGATTTTTAAAATGTTTTACAGGGAAGACACAATATGTAAAGATGTACATCTATTACCTAAAAACACATTAGCATAATCCACCATCTTTTATTTGTCCACCAACACCAGTAGCCATCACCAATTCGGCTAAACTAAGATATTTATAGCCCCTAACCAACAAAAAAACTCATTAGATGACAGTCTGATAACATATTTATGGTATGGGATAGGTTTTGTTAGAAAAAAGTGCATATTTCAGGTAGATGGCATAAGTTACAATTGCACCCACCGTCACAAATGGAATAGAAAAACTACTTAGAGCAACGTGTTTACCTACTTACTAATCATCAAACATTTCGTAAAAATACACAGCATACACGAATCGAAAGACACAGATCCTGTGAATACAGACAATATTTCAGATTTTCTAAGTGTCTTACAGCGAAAACACAATAAATCGTTATATTAGCTTAGCACATAGCAATTAGCAGCCCAGCATTGATTCTAGCCAAAGTGAGCGATAAAAGTCAACATCGCCAAAAGATATTAATTTTTTCACTAACCTTCTCAGAATTCTTCCGATGACACTCCTGTAACATCACATTACAACATGCATATACAGTTTGATCGAAAATGTTTATATTTAGCCACCAAAATCATGGTTAGACAATGTGAAATGTAGACAAGCTGGTAAAGAAAAAGTCCTTGCGCCACTTAGACAGTGATCTACTCTTATACATAAATACTCATAAACGTGACTAAAAAATATAGGGTGGACAGGGATTGATAGACAATTTAATTCTTAATACAATTGCGTTATTACATTTTTTAATTTATCCTTACTTTTCAATACAGTTTGCGCCAAGCGAAGCTACGTCAAAAAACATGGCGTCCTAAGCCACTAAAATGTTTCGACAGAAACACGATTTATCATAATAAAAATGTCCTACCTTGAGCTGTTCTTCCATCAGTATCTTGGGCAAAGGATCCTTTCTTGGGAGAAATCGTCTTTTGGTGGAAAGCTGTCCTCTTGCCATGTGGAAATGTCAACTGCGTTCGGGATGAACTGAAAAGCGTGCCCAACTTTTCACATCGTTGCAAAAATAAATGTCCCAAAATCGCACTAAACGGATATAAATTGCTATAAAACGCTTTAAATTAACTACCTTATGATGTTTTTAACTCCTATAACGAGTGAAAAGATGACCGGAGAAATATAACAGGCTAAACTAACGCTTGGAACAGGAGAGGGTCGGTGTCTTCCACGCGCGTTACGCAGCAAGAAAAGACTTGCTAGCTAAAGGTTTTTTTCATTTGTAGTGCCTGTGAACGCGCAATCGACCCCATTGGAATCGTCATCACGTAAAGGCATCCAGGGGAAGACGTAAGAAGTGTCCGTGTAGTCATAGCAATGACAGTGCCCTTTTAACTGACTTCAGAAAAGTGGCCAACATTTCTCAAATCTGACTCCATGTCAGGGAAATTGCTGTAGAATGGGCTCTGTTCCACTTAGAGACAAAATTTCAACTCCTATAGAAACTATAGACTGTTTTCTATCCAATAATAATAATAATATGCATATTGTACGATCAAGGATTTTGTGGGAAGCCGTTTCAAAAATTAGCCAAATTAGCATAAATAGTCTAAACAGCGCCCCCATCCCCAACAGGTTAAGACAATTGATGTATGGATGACTCATAGTGAAGACTGGGTTCGTGCAGATAATCAACAATTTACGACGTTTGGAATGAGACTAACGTGAGGTAAAGTAAATAAATCATTAATCAGAAGACTATTGATCAGATATGAAAATATCTGAAAGCTGATTTTGGGAAATTATAACTTTGTAATCTAATAACTTTCCCTGGTGCCCTCGAATTCATAGTTAATTAGTTACGTTATTACTCAAGTGATCGCGTAATCCCTAATTACAGGAATCTTTGATAAAAACTATAAGTCTTCAATTTAACGATAGCAAAGACACGACAAGAGTATGGGGGTAAGCACAGGGTGGTAAATTGTGGATGGGCCTGAAACCATGCTTGCACCATTTGAGCATGTTGGAACCTGACATTATCCCACACAATGACATAGGTCATGCCATCAGCTCTACAGACCTGATTTAGCTCATCATGGACGGTTACATTCGAAAACCGAATCATGTGGCTGCCTGCAACTCAATATATAGAGTATATAGAGTAGAGAGCTTTAGTTGTTGTTCGACCTAACATTAGATCGGGCAAGATGCGTAATCTAAGCAACTTTGACCGTGGTATGATTGTTGATGCCACACATGGTGATTCCAGCATCTCAGAAACAGCTGCCTTCCTGGGATTTTTACGCACTACAGTCTCTAGAGTTTACAGAGAATGGTGCGATAAACAAAACACATTCAGTGAGCGGCATTTCTGTGGGCAAAAACACCGAGTTAATGAGAGAGGTCAGAGGAGAATGTCCAGACTCATTCAAGCTAACAGAAAGGCCACAAACGCTCAAATAACAGCTGTTTCAAACAGTGGTGTGCATAAGGGCATCTCTTAACGTACAACACCGTGAATAATTCAGGCTGTTGTGGAGGCAGGGGGGTCCTACCCAGTACTAGATAGGTGTACCTAATAAAGTAGCCGGTGAGTGAACAGTAATGTCAAATCTGTAAACATGGCCTGGAAAAGTGGTACATGGGACCATAGAAACAGTGTCTGATAAAGAATGATGATGAAATATTACATCCATAGATAATGTAGTCCAATTGGTTCATGTTCCACGGTAATTGGTGTCAATGGATCTCGTTATCCTGAAACTTTCATGATCTAACCTGTTGGGGATGGGGGCGCTGTTTAGACTATTTATGCTAATTTGGCTAATTTTTGAAACGGCTTCCCACAAAATCCTTGATCGTACAATATGCATATTATTATTATTATTGGATAGAAAACAGTCTATAGTTTCTATAGGAGTTGAAATTTTGTCTCTAAGTGGAACAGAGCCCATTCTACAGCAATTTCCCTGACATGGAGTCAGATTTGAGAAATGTTGGCCACTCTTCTGAAGTCAGTTAAAAGGGCACTGTCATTGCTATGACTATACGGACACTTCTTACGTCTTCCCCTGGATGCCTTTACGTGATGGCGATTCCAATGGGGTCGATTGCGCGTTCACAGGCCCTATAAATCAAAAAACCCTGTAGCTAGCAAGTCTTTCCTTGCTGCGTAACGCGCGTGCTGGACACCGACCCGCTCCTGTTCCAAGCGTTAGTTTAGCCTGTTATATTTCTCCGGTCATCTTTTCACTCGTTATAGGAGTTAAAAACATCATAAGGTAGTTAATTTAAAGCGTTTTATAGCAATTTATATCCGTTTAGTGCGATTTTGGGACATTTATTTTTGCAACGATGTGAAAAGTTGGGCACGCTTTTCAGTTCATCCCGAACGCAGTTGACATTTCCACATGGCAAGAGGACAGCTTTCCACCAAAAGACGATTTCTCCCAAGAAAGGATCCTTTGCCCAAGATACTGATGGAAGAACAGCTCAAGGTAGGACATTTTTATTATGATAAATCGTGTTTCTGTCGAAACATTTTAGTGGCTTAGGACGCCATGTTTTTTGACGTAGCTTCGCTTGGCGCAAATTGTATTGAAAAGTAAGGATAAATTAAAAAATGTAATAACGCAATTGTATTAAGAATTAAATTGTCTATCAATCCCTGTCCACCCTATATTTTTTAGTCACGTTTATGAGTATTTATGTATAAGAGTAGATCACTGTCTAAGTGGCGCAAGGACTTTTTCTTTACCAGCTTGTCTACATTTCACATTGTCTAACCATGATTTTGGTGGCTAAATATAAAAATTTTCGATCAAACTGTATATGCATGTTGTAATGTGATGTTACAGGAGTGTCATCGGAAGAATTCTGAGAAGGTTAGTGAAAAAATTAATATCTTTTGGCGATGTTGACTTTTATCGCTCACTTTGGCTAGAATCAATGCTGGGCTGCTAATTGCTATGTGCTAAGCTAATATAACGATTTATTGTGTTTTCGCTGTAAGACACTTAGAAAATCTGAAATATTGTCTGTATTCACAGGATCTGTGTCTTTCGATTCGTGTATGCTGTGTATTTTTACGAAATGTTTGATGATTAGTAGTTAGGTAAACACGTTGCTCATTGTAATTATTCTAGTCCATTTGTGACGGTGGGTGCAATTGTAAACTATGCCATCTACCTGAAATATGCACTTTTTTCTAACAAAACCTATCCCATACCATAAATATGTTATCAGACTGTCATCTAATGAGTTTTTTTGTTGGTTAGGGGATATAAATATCTTAGTTTAGCCGAATTGGTGATGGCTACTGGTGTTGGTGGACAAATAAAAGATGGTGGATTATGCTAATGTGTTTTTAGGTAATAGATGTACATCTTTACATATTGTGTCTTCCCTGTAAAACATTTTAAAAATCGGAAATGTTGACTGGATTCACAAGATCTGTGTCTTTCATTAGCTGTATTGGACTTTAATGTGTGAAAGTTAAATATTTTAAAAAAATATTTTTTTTGAATTTCGCGGCACTGGTTTTTCAGTGGGGGGGGGGTGTGCCGCTAGCGCCACGCTGATCCTAGACAGGTCTAAACATGGAATAATGTTCGTCAGTTTCCGTAAAACTATGCATTAAGAGTAACGCAACAGTTACTTATCATTTTGAGCAGTTGTATCAATTGATAGTTAGATCATTGTAATGAAATGAATAGACAGTAATCTCAGATGTAATGTGTGAATTGCATTTTGAAATGGTAATACTTTGATGTTAAGTTGTGTCATTTTGAACCGGTGATTTTAGTTCAATGAACAAATGATCTTAGCTTTATGTGTATTGTATCCAAGCAATTGGAAAAAGTGTTAGAGTTTTGAAAATTAGCATTTTGATCATTGGTTGTGAGTTTTGTGTCTAGAGTTTTGAAAAATAACATCAAGGTTCCAAAATTAGTGCCAAAGTGATTGTAAAAAACTATAATGTGTTTGGTATGCACACAGGATATTACAGATTGGTGTACGATGCATTGATAGTGAATCGTCTGCCCCTGCTTGTGACCATGGTGTGTGTTTACAGTGGGATCAATAGGGAGCCATGGCACCCTCTGCCTGAGGGGCTCTGTGTGTGTGTGTGTGTGTGTGTGTGTGTGTGTGTGTGTGTGTGTGTGTGTGTGTGTGTGTGTGTGTGTGTGTGTGTGTGTGTGTGTGTGTGTGTGTGTGTGTGTGTGTGTGTGCGTGTGCGTGCGTGTGTGTGTGAGTGAGTGAGAGGCATGTGGCCAAACCAATAAAACTCTCCTCTCTCCCTGAACAGTACTCCAACTCCTCTCACTGCATGATCTCCTCACGTGGTTGCAAATGAGGGACATGTGATAGTTTGTCACGGTTTCCACTCCCTCACATTCCTGGAATAGCGTGTCTCTTACGCACTCTGACCTTCACCACGCAGTTCCGCCCATGATAACACATACTGTGTATTTTAAGCAGAACAAACTTTAGAAACAAAACAAATCACTTTCTTCGACATTAGTCATCAGAAAAAAATCTATAAATATTCCCCAAAAAACATATAACAAATTACCCAATTTCAGTAAAAAAAAAATACAGACCCCTCCGTCTGACACTATATGCTGAGATCTTTCCTATTCTGGTGTGTTTGACGAAGATGATGGAGGTCTAGCAGACAGTCAGTCAGACCGTCAGTCAGACAGTCAGTCAGTAAAGTAGCCGTGTGGCGTGGTGTTTCATCATTCCACGGTGTTCTGATTTAGATATGTGGTCTTAACCTCAGCACACGTCCCACACAACAGATGGTCTGTATTCACCCTCACTTCTATGGTGGAAAATATAACCATTTTTATTTGGCAAAGATACGTTTTCCTAAATAACTCCATTGCCATAGACATCACATATGGGTATATCTAATGTGTTGTATTTCTTTTCATTGGAGGTGAGGAGAGGTGTCTGTGCCGTGAACTCTATTAGAGTTCTGACTGAAAGGTATTGAGTGTCTACATCGAAGAAGAATAGACAGCAGATCCTGTGAGGAGGGAGTTGTGTGTGTGTGTGTGTGTGTGTGTGTGTGTGTGTGTGTGTGTGTGTGTGTGTGTGTGTGTGTGTCTGCATGTGTGCATACGTGCATGTGTGTGAGGGGTAGGTCTATAATAGGGGAGGATTACATTGACAAAGTGGTGGGGAAATCACACAGAGGACAAGCGCTGAGGCTGAAGTGTTTCGCTCCAGGTCAATAGCAGCGAGTTGCTTTAAAAAGAAAGCCAGACACATTACTGCCAGCTACATTCTGCTTATCGGACACAAATCCAATTTTAAAAATCCAGGCGCTTAAAGAAAATCTCATAAACAACCCTGCTAATCAATTCAGCTCTCTCTTGCTTTTGGCTGGTTCTTTTGTCTCCATCAGTCCCTTGTGTGGTGGGAGAGAGAGGCAGATGTATTGGAACTCTAATAAGAAGAGATGGATTTTCATGGATTTTCTCTGGGCTCTGGGCTCTGGGCTCTGGGCTCTTGTCTCTGGGCTCTGGGCTCTGGTCTCTGGGCTCTGGGCTCTGGGCTCTGGTCTCTGGGCTCTGGGCTCTGGGCTCTGGGCTCTGGGCCAGACTGTACTGTGTGATGAAGAGCAGCAGAGCTAACAAACAAAACAATAATCGCTGTAACACCATAAGCATGCATAAAAAGTATTTACAGTCAACAGAAATAATTAACCAATAAATAGATTCGAAAACATTTGATTTGTATTGTTAGACGCGACTATGTAAACCTAAAAGGCTTACAAACTTGGTCCTCTGTGTAACGCACGTCATCGGGAGAAGGAGAAGAGGACCAAGGTGCAGCGTGGTAAGTGTTCATACTATTTAATTAAAATATGAAACACTAGACAAAACAACAATCACGACAAATGAACAGTCCTGATAGGTGAAACAAACACTAAACAGGAAACAACCACCCACAAACAAAAGTGGGAAAACAGGCTACCTAAATATGGCTCCCAATCAGAGACAACAATAGACAGCTGTCTCTGATTGGAAACCACACCAGGCCAAACACACAGAAACAGAAAACCTAGACCTACAACATAGAATACCCAGACAGAGAATACCCACCCACATCACACCCTGACCAAACTAAAAATAGAAACATACAAAGCAATCTACGGTCAGGGCGTGACACTCTGGACCCCAACTGGTGCACATTTCGTTTTTTGACTTAGCACTACACAGCTGATTCAAGTAATCAAGTAATCATCTAGCTTTGTGTCGTGTTATGGCAAAAACCAAAACGTGCATCAGTTGGAGTCCAGAGGACCGAGTTCGGGAAACGCTGCTAAAAGGCATTTGAGTGATGAATCACTTAACAGGCTTTTTGGTTTTGGACTGCAATGTGAGGGAATGGCAGAAGTTTGTCTCGTAGGGGACTGTTTCAGACTACTGTTGAGGTGCGATGTTCTTTTATGGCAGTGAGTTTTACAGCCGCCGAAGCATCACCAGGTGGGTGCTACACTTTGATAGTGGATGATCCAGCCTACCTACAGAGGAGGAGGAGACGGCGTGCCTGATGAAGAGCTCTGGACCTGTCTACCAGTATCTGACTGACTCCCTGCCTGTCTGTGTCATTGATGCTCCCTCTACTAAAGCCAATATACCCTTACAGAAAAACCACATGAATTTCGTGTGTTTCACATGTGAAGTGTTCCAAAAACACATTTTCATGTGCTCACATTTTATCTTATTTGAAGGTAATGTGATATCATGTGACAACATGTAAAGCAACATGTGATACCATGAAACTACACATGTGAAAACATGTGAAGTATTCCAAAAACACGATTTCAAATGTGAAATTTCATGTAAAATCATGGGTTTTTTCAGTAAGTGTACTGACTCCCTTTCCAAACTAACTCAACACCAGACAGACATCTGGAGATGTGGGAGACCGTCAACCAACCACCTGGTTCCCAAGGTGGCTTAGCAGTTCAGACGTCTTTTCCGTATTGTCTTGTCGTGTCCTGTATATATATATATATTTACACCTTTTCTTCACATATCTTTTATTTATTTTATTATCCAAGAACTCAACTACAAAAGCTTTCCTGCAAAAGCTTTCCTGCAACCCGCTTCACCAATTACAATAAGTAATATTTACCTCAATCTGAAAATCCATCGTGGAAGATAGCCAGGGGCTAATTCAGAAGCTAGCCTGATAGCTAACCAGAAGCTACTCCGATAGCTAGCCAGAAGCTAATCTGTAGCTGCCCCGAAATTAGCCGGTTTGCTAGCTAGCGTTGGTGTTTCAGCTGCCCACGTTTTGCGGTCATCAGCTATTCCTTTAGCTCGATAATCTACCGGCACTTTTGTGCAACGCGACTCGGACCGGAGCATTCCGGGACTTTTTTTCTCCCAGTTTCCCCGGATTCCAACCGCAGGCTCTGGACACTTGCACCTTGATTTCGCAGCTAGCTAGCTGCATACCGTGTGACTATTGGCTTACGTCGACCCCGGAGCAAACTCAAATCATGCTGGAGCTAGCCAGCTGAGGAGTTCCATCACCATCCGGACCCGTTTCTTTTGTTGCTGCTGCAGATACGGAACCCCACCGGGCCTTCACGACTGACTGCCGACGTTATCTGCCCGAGGGATTTATCCAACCGGCAAATCCGTCCCGACGTTACCTGAACGCTCACCTGAGGCCCGCTAATCGTTAGCTGTCCTATCGGCTGCTATCTGAACAAAACCCCACTACACGGAACCTACCGACGGAAACGCACGAGGTATCTACAAACAGACCTCCATCCTATGCTGCTACCGATAGCCATATACCCGGCCAGCTGTCTGGATCGCCACGACCCCAACCAACCTCTACTCACTGGACCCTTACTGATCACTCGATTAAGCATGCCTCTCCTTAATGTAAATATGCCTTGTCCATTGCTGTTCTGGTTAGTGTTTATTGGCTTATTTCACTGTAGAGATTCTAGCCCTGCTCTCTATACCATATCCAACCTATCAGTTCCACCACCCACATATGCGATGACATCACCTGGTTTCAATGATGTTTCTAGAGACAAGATCTCTCTCATCATCACTCAATACCTAGGTTTACCTCCACTGTATTCACATCCTACCATACCTTTGTCTGTACATTATTCCTTTAAACTATTTTATCGCCCCCAGAAACTTCCTTTTACTCTCTGCTCTAGTAGCTCTAGGCGACCAATTCTCATAGCTTTTAGCCGTACCATTATCCTACTTCTCCTCTGTTCCTCTGGTGATGTAGAGGTGAATCCAGGCCCTGCAGTACCTGGCTCCACTCCTATTCCCCAGGCGCTCTCTTTTGATGACTTCTGTAACCGTAATAGCCTTGGCTTCATGCATGTTAACATTAGAAGCCTCCTCCCTAAGTTTGTTTTGTTCACTGCTTTAGCACACTCTACCAACCCGGATGTTTTAGCCGTGTCTGAATCCTGGCTTAGAAAGACCACCAAAAATTCAGACATTTTTATCCCCAATTACAATATTTTCAGACAAGATAGAACGGCCAAAGGGGGCGGTGTTGCAATCTACTGCAAAGACTGCCTGCAGAGTTCTGTTATACTATCCAGGTCTGTTCCCAAACAATTTGAACTTCTACTTTTAAAAATCCACCTCTCTAAAAACAAGTCTCTCACCGTTGCCGCCTGCTATAGACCACCCTCTGCCCCCAGCTGTGCTCTGGACACTATATGTGAACTGATTGCCCCCCATCTATCTTCAGAGCTCGTGCTGCTAGGCGACCTAAATTTGAACATGCTCAACACCCCAGCCACCCTACAATCTAAGCTTGATGCCCTCAATCTCACACAAATTATCAATGAACCTACCAGGTACCACCCCAATTCCGTAAACACGGGTACCCTCATAGATATCATCCTAACAAACTTGCCCTCCAAATACACCTCTGCTGTTTTCAACCAAGATCTCAGCGATCACTGCCTCATTGCCTGCATCCGTAATGGGTCAGCGGTCAAACGACCTCCACTCATCACTGTCAAACGCTCCCTGAAACACTTCAGCGAGCAGGCCTTCCTAATCTACCTGGCCGGGATATCCTGGAAGGATATTGATCTCATCCCGTCAGTAGAGGATGCCTGGTCATTTTTTAAAAATGCCTTCCTCACCATCTTGAATAAGCATGCCCCATTCAAGAAATTTAGAACCAGGAACAGATATAGCCCTTGGTTCTCTCCTGACCTGACTGCCCTTAACCATCAGAAAAACATCCTATGGCGTTCTGCATTAGCATCGAACAGCCCCCGTGATATGCAACTTTTCAGGGAAGCCAGAAACCAATATACACAGGCAGTTAGAACAGCCAAGGCTAGCTTTTTCAAGCAGAAATTTGCTTCCTGCTACACAAATTCAAAAAAGTTCTGGGACACCGTAAAGTCCATGGAGAATAAGAACACCTCCTCCCAGCTTCCAACCGCTCTGAAGATAGGAAACACTGTCACCACCGACAAATCCACTATAATTGAGAATTTCAATAAGCATTTTTCTACGGCTGGCCATGCTTTCCACCTGGCTACCCCTACCCCGGACAACAGCACTGCCCTCCCCTCTGCTACTCGCCCAAGCCTTCCCCATTTCTCTTTCTCCCAAATACAGTCAGCTGATGTTCTTAATGAGCTGCAAAATCTGGACCCTTACAAATCAGCCGGGCTAGATAATCTGGACCCTTTCTTTCTAAAACTATCTGCTGAAATTGTTGCCACCCCTATTACTAGCCTCTTCAACCTCTCTTTCGTGTCGTCTGAGATCCCCAAAGATTGGAAAGCAGCTGCGGTTATCCCCCTCTTCAAAGGGGGGGACACCCTTGACCCTAACTGCTACAGACCTATATCTATCCTACCCTGCCTTTCTAAGGTCTTCGAAAGCCAAGTCAACAAACAGATTACCGACCATTTCGAATCACACCACACCTTCTCCGCTATGCAATCTGGTTTCAGAGCTGGTCATGGGTGCACCTCAGCCACGCTCAAGGTCATAAACGATATCGTAACCGCCATCGATAGGAAACAATACTGTGCAGCCGTATTCATTGACCTGGCCAAGGCTTTTGACTCTGTCAATCACCACATCCTCATTGGCAGACTCGACAGCCTTGGTTTCTCTAATGATTGCCTCGCCTGGTTCACCAACTACTTCTCTGATAGAGTTCAGTGTGTCAAATCGGAGGGTCTGTTGTCCGGGCCTCTGGCAGTCTCTATGGGGGTGCCACAGGGTTCAATTCTTGGACCGACCCTCTTCTCTGTTTACATCAATGATGTCGCTCTTGCTGCTGGAGATTCTCTGATCCACCTCTACGCAGACGACACTATTCTGTATACTTCTGGCCCTTCTTTTGACACTGTGTTAACAACCCTCCAGGCGAGCTTCAATGCCATACAACTCTCCTTCCGTGGCCTCCAACTGCTCTTAAATACAAGTAAAACCAAATGCATGCTCTTCAACCGATCGCTGCCTGCTCCTGCCCGCCTGTCCAACATCACTACTTTGGACGGCTCTGACTTAGAATATGTGGACAACTACAAATACCTAGGTGTCTGGTTAGACTGTAAACTCTCCTTCCAGACCCACATCAAACATCTCCAATCCAAAGTCAAATCTAGAATTGGCTTCCTATTCCGCAACAAAGCATCCTTTACTCATGCTGCCAAACATACCCTTGTAAAACTGACCATCCTACCAATCCTCGACTTCGGTGATGTCATTTACAAAATAGCCTCCAAAACCCTACTCAATAAATTGGATGCAGTCTATCACAGTGCCATCCGTTTTGTCACCAAAGCCCCATATACTACCCACCACTGCGACCTGTATACTCTCGTTGGCTGGCCCTCGCTTCATACTCGTCGCCAAACACACTGGTTCCAGGGCGTCTACAAGACCCTGCTAGGTAAAGTCCCCCCTTATCTCAGCTCGCTGGTCACCATAGCAGCACCTACCTGTAGCACGCGCTCCAGCAGGTATATCTCTCTAGTCACCCCCAAAACCAATTCTTCCTTTGGACGCCTCTCCTTCCAGTTCTCTGCTGCCAATGACTGGAACGAACTACAAAAATCTCTGAAACTGGAAACACCTATCTCCCTCACTAGCTTTAAGCACCAGCTGTCAGAGCAGCTCATAGATTACTGCACCTGTACATAACCCATCTACAATTTAGCCCAAACAACTACCTCTTTACCTACTGTATTTATTTATTAATTTATTTTGCTCCTTTGCACCCCATTATTTCTGTCTCTACTTTGCACTTTCTTCCAATGCAAACCAACCATTCCAGTGTTTTTTAGTTTTTATTTTACTTGCTGTGTTGTACTCACTTCGCCTCCATGGCCTTTTTATATTTTATTTATTTATACATATATCTGTTTGCCTTCACCTCCCTTATCTCACCTCACTTGCTCACATTGTATATAGACTTATTTTTTTTCACTGTATTATTGACTATATGTTTGTTTTTACTCCATGTGTAACTATGTGTCGTTGTATGTGCCGAACTGCTTTGCTTTATCTTGGCCAGGTCGCAATTGTAAATGAGAACGTGTTCTCAATTTGCCTACCTGGTTAAATAAAGGTTAAATAAAAAATAAAAAAAAAACATGAACTGACAGATCCCTAAATGAGTTTCTGTTTTCAAAGCAACTTTGCGATTCTTGTTTGTAATGAAAAGCGTTTATTAAATAAACCTATTATTACTATTATTATTATTATTAACGGTTCAAGCAGCAAAGCTGGTGGAACGCAGTTATATTTCTTCCAGTTCATTATTTCTATGTTCCTTTTTCTGCCATTTTGGTGAAAAAAATGCAAATTCCTGTGAGGTGAAAAGGAACAGGACTGTGGAATTTAGCAAGGCCCAAGGGCCAAACCTTCTCATGCAACACCATGCCAATTGGCCACATGGTGTTGCCGTAACAAGGGATTGAAAATGCAAAGTTTGAAAGGTCAGCTCCCGTACCACGTGTGATCTAGAGTCATGAAACGTTGTTCAAAGGTCCCTCTACTCATAACGAACAAATTTGCCATAAGAAGTCCACCATGATGGATTTTCTGCCATTTATAATGTTGTGAAAAACACTTAAAACACTACTCCTCTGACACTGAATGACCGATCTTTACAAAGTTGTATGTTATGTATCATTTGGTGAACATCTTCAATGGCCACATTCAACAAATCCCCCTCAGGGGCTTCAAGTGTTTTTCCAACACTTTAAAAACAGTGTTGACGCCTGTGTAATATGTTTATATCACACAACGGTAAATCAGACATTTGCCTGGTCATCCGTGAGCAAAGCGTGTGTAAGCATGTGAAAGTTGTGCAGATTAACATGTTTGTGTTCAAAGTGAATATTTCAGTCTAAGTTGGTCAGTTAAGAATGGAGTAAGGAGGTTCACAGAATCATCCTAGTGACATTCCGGGTAATTAGCCTATTCCTTCCACACATGGCTTGACATTAGTCACACAAACACCCAACCCTAACTGACACTCAATGTAACAATCTAGGCTAATGTTATCAGTTTGTTATTGGATAATATACTGGGGAATATTTTGTGGACATTGGCCAATGTAATTGTCTTTTGTCTTTTTCATGTGTTCATCTGATTGGATTTGGATTGTAATCTGCTATTGTGGATGGTGCTTTTATGAAAGTCACTCAGACAACACAGGCATTGAAATCAGCTTTTTCTCTACTTCGGACAAGTAGGACTGATTTTGTACTGTCGGAAAGCTCAAGTCACTGAAAAATGAAAAAGAAAAATGATCTGTAATACCATTGGCCAACAAAGTAACAGATAATGGTGCTGTACAGTACAGCGCAAGTAACCACTGTTGATCTACCCTTCAACAAGGCTTTTAAACTACCATAAAGTGAAATAACAGCACTGTTAGGCTACTGTGTGCTTGCTCCATCCCACATCTGGAGTGTTACTGGGTGTGCAGGCTTTTCATCCAGCCCTGCTGGAACATCAGTCAGCTGATAACAGCCATGTTGAGCAGTACACCCAGTAGCACTCCTGGATGATGGTAGATATGGCAACATTATGGAAACCTAGCTGTTTTAGAAAGAGGCACTATGTTGCCAAACCTGGCAGCATGTTATAACCATAACCATCTACTACCTGGTAAGGATGAAGACATGCACTCACAATGTACACACACAGCTGGCACACTCAAGAACATGTTATAGACTGACACTAAATGTATTGGATAATAGACTGTGAAAGATTCTGCTGACGTTGGCTAGCCTAATTCTCTCATGTCTTTTTCATGTGTTCATCTGATTGGGTGACCGACTATTGTGGAAGGTGTTTTCAGGTGAATCATAACACGCCACACATTGATAAGGCCTCCACATACTGTATGGACACTGTTTTGTAGAATCAAAGCAAATTAAAAAAATTCTCACTATGGGCAAACGTGTTAACACACTCACTCTCACACACCACACACCCACACACACAAACGCAGGCACATAATGTGCATGTTTTACTTGGGTACTCATACGTGTAGTGAATGTTAGAGTTGAATATCCATGTGCAAAGCGATAATGTGGAAATACAGTCAACCTTCAGATTTTATAAGTATGTATTTTAGAATCAATTATAAGTTCCGCATGTCTAGTGTGAAGTCTAATGTCAACATCTGTTTCTGAAATACCTTGATGAATGCCAAGAGCTGAAACAGCTGATTTTAGTTTTTGCAATAAATAAGCTCTTCGATCAAGTTCCACTGTCCTCCAAGAGTTGCTGAATTTACTATGTCCTACTGTTGTTTTTCTTAGTCCAATGACAGTGGACAAATAATGGTGAATTTCTTCTTATATGCCGTGTAAATCAAGACAACAGCGATCAGAGAACCTTCAGAAGAGTTGGGCTACCCGCCAAGCTCAGACTGACATAACTATGACAGAGGCAAACATATGTTTATGTTTCCTCATAAAATAAAAGCAATTACTGAAAATACTGAAATAAATAAAAATCTGTGAATTTGGACTACAGGTCCTTGGATATAAAAAAAAAAAAAGAATCTTACAGCTTGAACCCCGGCAATGCTGCTTGCGGCTTTTATTTGCTTTTTTCTCCCCAATTGGTAGTTGCACTCTTGTACCATCACTGCAACTCTCATACGGACTGGGGAGAGCGAAGGTAGAGAGCCATGCGTCCTTCGAAACACGACCCTGCTAAGCCACACTGCTCGTTTAACCCTGAAGCCAGCCGCACTAATGTGTCGGAGGAAACACTGTACAACTGCTGACAAAGTCAGCGTGCATTCCCCCAGCCCGCCACAAGGAGTCCGTAGAGCGCGAAGGCACAAGGACATCCCGACCAGCCAAACCCTCCCCTAACCCCGACGACGCTGGGCCTTCCGGCCAGAGCCGGCTTCAGCACAGCCTGGGATCGAACCCGGGTCTGTAGTGACGCCTCTTGCACTACGATGAAGTTTCTTAGACCGCTGTGCAACTCGGGAGGCCGCTTGCGGCTTTAATATTATTATTATTATTATTATTATATGGAGCTTGGGTTCAGCTGTATCTCTTGAACATCATCAAGTGTGTGTGTGTGTGTGTGTGTGTGTGTGTGTGTGTGTGTGTGTGTGTGTGTACATGTCATCGTGCATGCATGCATTTGTGCATGCTTGTGTTTATTGTTATGTGTGTTTGTGTGTGTGCAAATATGTACGTGTTTTTGTTGGTGTGTGAGTCTGGTAGATTGACTAATGGTAAACAACTTCCCTCTTGTGAGAGACAGAGAAAAATATTTACACTTGTGTTGTTGAGCCCCTGCTTCCATGTCAATCCCCCTGTTTCCTCTCCTACTCAGCCATCAAGAATGTTAGATTCTCATCTGTGTGTGTGTGTGTGTGTGTTCGGCTCTGGGTGAAATGCAAATGTTGCTCCGAGAGCCATTGACCTATCTGCGCTATTCAGAGAGCATCCGCTCAGTGTGAATATGCCTACTGAATAATACATGAACATTGTGCCGTGGTACAGGGGGAGCATTCGCAAACAACGCCACTGCTCTGAAGAGGACTAGCTACAACTCATCACACACACAAACACACAGACACACATGGCCTCAGCCTCAACCACCACTGCCTGTTGGTTCAACCTTTTAAAGTAGCAGAACTCCCTTGCTACTTCTCTCTCTACAACAAGAACCCACTAAGTGAAAATGCAAGCATGAAAATGCAAGCATGAAAAAGACTTTGGAAATAGTTACTCATGGGATTGAATGACTGTAAATGGAATAGTAGCTACTGGTAGAAATAAATAAAGCTGTCATCTTCTTGTCTCTTTGTGTCTGACTAAAAATATTATGTGAGAGCCTTTACAGAGTCAGCCTGTGTGAGACTCTCTCTCTCTCTTCTCTCTCTCGCTCTCTCCCCCTCTCCATCTCTTTCTCTCTCTCTCTCCCTCTCTCCCTCTCCATCTCTCTCTCTCTCCATCTCTCTCTCTCTCCATCTCTCTCACTCGCTCTCTCTCTCTCTCTCTCTCTATCTCTCTCTCTCTCCATCTCTCTCTCTCTCCATCTCTCTCTCTCTCTCTCTCCCTCTCTCCCTCTCCATCGCTCTCTCTCTCCATCTCTCTCTCTCTCCATCTCTCTCTCTCGCTCTCTCTCTCTCTCTCTATCTCTCTCTATCTCTCTCTCTCTCCATCTCTCTCTCTCTCCATCTCTCTCTCTCTCCATCTCTCTCTCTCTCTCTCTCCATCTCTCTCTCTCTCCATCTCTCTCTCTCTCTCTCTCTCTCTCTCTCTCTCTCTCTCTCTCTCTCTCACACTCACTCACTCACTCACTCAATTCAATTCAAAGGGCTTTATTGGCATGGGAAACATACGTTTACATTGCCAAAGCAAGTGAAATAGATAATAATCCAAAGTGAAACAAGCAATTTAAAATGAACAGTAAACATTACACTCACACATGTTCCAAAGGAAAAGACACATTTCAAATGTCATATTATGTTTATCTACAGTGTTGTAACTGCAAATAGTTAAATTACAAAAGGGAAAGTAAATACACATAAATATGGGTTATATTTACAATGGTGTTTGTTCTTCACTGGTTGCCACAAATCTTGCTGCTGTGATGGCACACTGGTTTTTAACCCAATAGATATGGGAGTTTATCAAAGTTGGATTTGTTTTCAAATTCTTTGCAGATCTGTGTAATCTGAGGAGCCCCAGGACCAACTTGCTTAGGGGATTCTTCTCCAGGTTAATCTCTCTCTCTCTCTCTCTCTCTCTCTCTCTCTCTCTCTCTCTCTCTCTCTCTCTCTCTCTCTCTCTCTCTCTCTCTCTCTCTCTCTCTCTCTCTCTCTCTCTCTCTCTCTCTCTCTCTCTCTCTCTCTCTCTCTCTCTCTCTCTCTCTCTCTCTCTCTCTCTCTCTCTCTCTCTCTCTCTCTCTCTCTCTCTCTCTCTCTCTCTCTCTCTCTCTCTCTCTCTCTCTCTCTCTCTCTCTCTCTCTCCTGTCACTTCTGTCACTTCTCAGCTTTGGGATTTAGAGTGGTGACTCAGTTTATTTTGTTGTAGTGGACCACATTCATACGATGAGTTGTTTTGGATCTGCGCTCCAGCATTTAGATTTGAAATTATAAAAGGACTATGGGGTTAAAGTGCAGACTTTCATTTGAGGGTATTATCATCCATACCAGGTGAACGTTTTACTACTTTAATACAGATATGTACATTTGTCCCAAAACTTTTGTTCCCCTAAAATGCGCAAAAAGTAAAAAACAACAACAAATGTTTAAACAGTTCACCTGATATGGAGGAAAATAAAAGCTGACAGTCTGCACTTTAACCTCATAGTCATTGTATAATTTCAAATCCAAAGTGCTGGAGCGTAGATCCAAAACAACTCATCGTATGAATGTGGTCCGCTACAGCGAAACACATTGAGTCACCACTCTAAATGCCAAAGCTGAGAAGTGGCAGAAGCATACATTCAGTAATACTATATGACAGCTCTTTAGTGGTTTTCATGTATGACAAAGAGTACTACTGAGGTAGCTATGGGTTTTTAAATGTGGGTATAGATTTGCTGTGTGTTTCTATGTAACAGCACCTCTGACAAATAGAGACTCATTAGCATTGCTATTTGTTCCCAGATGTAGCACCATGACCCGTGGTGTCCCTCTCCTCTTTTTCCCAGAAGTCTCAGGGCCAAGCCCTCTGAAACCCTCCCCCGTCTCTCCCGCTGAATACCTGTCTGTATTAGCATACCACAGGGAGATTGCATATGTCTCATTTCCTCTAGTGCTCTCCATCCAGACACCTCCAATGATGCTTCTCCAACCAGACTCCCCCGTTCTGTTCTGTTCCCTCCCTCCCTCCCTCCCTCCCTCCCTCCCTCCCTCCCTCCCTCCCTCCCTCCCTCACTCACTCACTCACTCACTCACTCACTCACTCACTCACACACTCACACACTCACACACTCTCTCTCTCTCTCTCTCTCTCTCTCTCTCTCTCTCTCTCTCTCTCTCTCTCTCTCTCTCTCTCTCTCTCTCTCTCTCTCTCTCTCTCTCTCTCTAACTCTACTCTCCACTTCACCCACTTTACTCTTTCTTCCCACCTTCATCCCTTTTCCTGCAATCATCTTCCGACATCCTCCTCCCCTTCTTCACCCCTCCCTCTGTCACCTCCTTCAGCCCACCTCCTCACTCAACCCACACTCATCTCTCATTTCTCCTGCTCCTCTTTTCCATTATTGTCCCTCGCTCCAATCATCCCTACTCTCCATCTCCTCCTCCCACCAACAGCATCTTTTGTCCTCCTCCCATTCTAACTGGATTCATTTAGAGGTATGTTCATGGTGTAGATCAGGGGTGTCAAACTCATTCCACGGAGGGCCTTGTGTCTGCAGGTTTTTGGTCTTTCCTTTCAATAA
Source organism: Salvelinus fontinalis (assembly GCF_029448725.1). NCBI lineage: Eukaryota > Metazoa > Chordata > Actinopteri > Salmoniformes > Salmonidae > Salvelinus > Salvelinus fontinalis. The sequence continues at coordinate 21,648,662 of NC_074670.1, read as the reverse complement.
AGCCCTAGACAACCAGGTGTGGGGAGTTCCTAACTAATTAGTGATGTTAATTCATCAATCAAGTACAAGGGTGGAGCGAAAACCCGCAGACACTCGGCCCTCCATGGAATGAGTTTGACACCTGTGGTGTAGATACTGGGAAGCTATTAACGTGATAAGGATCGCCTATTATACACATCTGATCGAGCCTTTGCTCAGTGATGGGCTTCACATGCTGAAGAGCTTGAGATGTAAGCCTACTGAGGGTCTATCGGCATGCAGGTGTGGGCTGCTGCTGGGGTAAAGAGAAGGTCTCCTTCACCTTAGCTCTCATACACACACACACAAACATACACTCACTTACACGCACACACTCACACTGCTTTGAAGATCTCTGAAGTCCCAGCCTCATCCAAAATGTTTTAACACTAACAGAAACAAAATACACTTGATGGATATAGCTTCTCTGTCCATATGCAGAGAGAGTAGAGTGAAAGAAGAGGGGATAGAATCTCTCAGAGAAATTATAATATACTTTAATAAAAGTATAAATTTCTCCTCTTGTGCGTGTGTTTGATCCCCTCATCATTGTATCACCATTCAATGGAACTCAACAGGAAGAGACAAATAAAGCAGGATCCACAAAGAAGCAGAGAAAGCTATGAAGAAATTACATTTTTTAAAAGCCAGTTTCATGTAGTTTTAGCTGTACTTTTTGTGATGGATTCAAATAAGTTATCAATAGTTAATGGGCAGACAGCCGGAAATGTACATCAGTTCAATAATTGATTCCATTGCTCTCTAGAATACAACACGACAATGCTAGTGCATAATTTGACATAAACTAGCATGACAGATTGTCAGCCCTTGTTTATGACAGCATTATGTTGCATCCTGAACAAGATCGTGACAGGACTTCTGTGGGAACAATATCAATTGGATTTAATTAGTTTAGATTCATCGTCGGGTTTGAGTCAGTTGTTGCTATTCAGATAAAGACACTTCCAATGACATATGTTTGGCACATGCACTGAGTACATAAATACGTCTACAAATATAATTATAAACAACATATGGTACAGTGCATTCGGAAATGTTTCACATACCTTGACTTTTACCACATGTTGTTACGTTACAGTCTTATTTTAAAATGGCTGTATTTACACACAATACCCCATAATGACAAAGGAAAAACAGGTAGCAAAAACAGAAATTGTAGCAAATGTATAAAAAAAAAAACGGAAATATCACATTTACATAAGTATTCAGACCCCTTACTCAGTACTTTGTTGACACACCTTTGGCAGTGATTATAGCCTCGAGTCTTCTTGGGTATGACACTACAAGCTTGGCACACCTGTATTTGGGGAGTTTCTTCCATTCTTCTCTTCAGGTCCTCTCAAGCTCTGTCAGGTTGCATGGGGAGCGTCACTGCACAGCAATTTTCAGGTCTCTCTAGAGATATTCGATCGAGTTCAAGTCCGGGCTCTGGCTGGGCAACTCAAGGACATTCAGAGACTTGTCCCAAAGCCATTCCTGCATTGTCTTGGCTGTGTGCTTCGGTTGTTGTCCTGTTGGAAGGTGAACCTTCTCCCCAGTCTGAGGTCCTGAACGCTCAGGAGCAGGTCTTCATCAAGGATCTCTCTGTACTTTGCTCTGTTCATCTTTCTCTCGATCCTGACTAGTCGCACAGTGCCTGCCGCTGAAAATCATCCCCACAGCATGATCCTGCCACCACCATGTTTCACTGTAGAGATGGTGCCAGGTTTCCACCAGACGTGATGCTTGGCATTCAAGCCAAAGAGTTCAATCTTGGTTTCATCAGACCAGAGAATTTTGTTTCTAATGGTCTGAGAGTCCCTTAGGTGCCTTTTGGCAAACTCCAAGTGGGCTGTCATGGGCCTTTTACTAAGGAGTGGCTAATATCTGTCCACTCTACCATAAAGGCATGAATGGTGGAGTGCTGCAGAGATGGGTGTCCTTCTGGAAGGTTCTCCCATCTCCACAGGGAAAGTCTGGAGCTCTGTCAAAGTGGCCAAAGTGGTCACCTGCCGAACCAACGCCCTTCTCTGCTGATTGCTCAGTTTGGCCGGGCGGCCAGCACTGGGAAGAGTCTTGGTGGTTCCAAACTTCTTCCATTTAAGAATGGTGGAGGCAACTGTGTTCTTGGGGAACTTCAGTGCTGCAGACATTTTTTGGTACCCTTCCCCAGGTCTGTGCCTCGACACAATCCTGTCTCGGAGCTCTATGGACAATTCCTTTGATCTCATACCTTATATAGGCCTTTCAAAATCATGTCCAATCAATTGAATTTTCAACAGGTAGACTCCAATCAAGGTGTAAAAAAATCTCAAGGATAATCAATGGAAACAGGATGCACCTTTGCTCAATTTCCAGTCTCTTGCTATAAACTCCCCTCAGCCCCCAGTTGTGCCCTGGATTCCATATGCGAATTGATTGTCCCCCATTTATCTTCAGAGTTCGCACTGTTCGGTGACCTAAACTGGGATATGATTAACACCCCGGCCGTCCTACAATCTAAGCTAGATGCCCTCAATCTCACACAAATTATCAAGGAACCTACCAGGTACAGCCCCAAATCCGTAAAAAGTCTAACCAGACACCTAGGTATTTGTAGTAGTCCACATATTCTAAGTCAGAACCGTCCAGTAATGATGCTGGACGGGCGGGCAGGCGGGCAGGTGCGGGCAGCGATTGTTTGAAGAGCATTCATTTAGTTTTACTTGCATTTAAGAGCAGTTGGAGGCCGCGGAAGGAGAGTTGTATGGCATTGAAGCTCGTCTGGAGGTTAGTTAACCTCTAACGAGCCTCTACCCCGGATCCGGGAGCAACCCCCACCCCCCCCACACTGATTAGCATCGCTAGCATAGCGTCACAATTAAATAGTAGCATCTAAATATCATTAAATCACAAGTCCAAGACACCTAATGAAAGATACAGATCTTGTGAATAAAGCCACCATTTCAGATTTTTAAAATGTTTTACAGGGAAGACACAATATGTAAATCTATTAGCTAAACACGTTAGCAAAAATCACAATTTTTCTTTGTCCACCATTTTCTCTCAACACCAGTAGCTATCACCAATTCGGCTAAACTATGATATTGATCTATTCTTATACATAAATACTCATAAACTTGACAAAAAAATATAGGGTGGACAGCGATTGATAGACAATTTAATTCTTAATACAATCGCGGAATTACATTTTTTAAATTATCCTTACTTTTCAATACAGGTTGCGCCAAGCAAAGCTACATCTAACAAAATGGCAGAACGTGCGTTTGACATTTTTCTACAGAACAACGATTTATCATCTTAAATATTTCTTACTATGAGGCGATCTTCCATCAGATTCTTGGGCAATGAATCCTTTCTTGGGTCTAATCTTCTTTTGGTCGAAAGATGTCCACTTGTCCGTCGAAATGCCCACTAACGTACGACCGGGACCCCGAAACGTGCCCGGAGCTTCAAAGTCTATTACAAAGCAATGCCTCAAAATCACACTAAACTGATATAAATTGCTATAAAACGGTTTAAATTAACTACATTATGATGTTTCTAACACCTATAACGAGTAAAAACATGACCGACGCTATATTACTGGCTAAACCAAGACTTGGAAAAAGGCCAGTCAGATATCCTTCTTGCGTTGAGCGCAGACTCCAAAGGAATCCTACTTCCGGTCTTTGGTCATTTATAGAGCCTGTGATTGCGCAATAGACTCCATTCAAATTGTCATCACTTACTGACATCTAGTGGAAGGCGTGGGCAGTGTTTGTATCTCATAGGATTAACAGAGACTTTAAAAACTGATCTGGAACCAGAGGCCAAGATGTCTAAATCTCACACACTGGGAGGAAAAGTGCTGTAGAATGAGTTCCGTTTCACTCAGAGACATAATTCAAACGACTATAGAAACTAGAGAGTGTTTTCTATCCAATAATAACAATAATATGCATATTGTACGAGCAAGAATTGAGTACTAGGCAGTTTAATCTGTAGAGTTAATTATGCTAATGCGAAATAGCACCCCCTATAGTTGCAAGAAGTTAACCTGTCTAGGATGAGGGTGCCGCTAGCGGCACTCCCCCCCCACCCCCACTGAAAAACGAGTGCCGCGAAATTCAAAAAAAATATATTTTTTAAATATTTAACTTTCACACATTAAAGTCCAATACAGCTAATGAAAGACACAGATCTTGTGAATCCAGCCAACATGTCCGATTTTTAAAATGTTTTACAGGGAAGACACAATATGTAAAGATGTACATCTATTACCTAAAAATACATTAGCATAATCCACCATCTTTTATTTGTCCACCAACACCAGTAGCTATCACCAATTTGGCTAAACTAAGATATTTATAGCCCCTAACCAAGAAAAAAACTCATCAGATGACAGTCTGATAACATATTTATGGTATGGGATAGGTTTTGTTAGAAAAAAGTGCATATTTCAGGTATATGGCATAGGTTACAATTGCACCCACCGTCACAAATGGACTAGAAAAACTACATTGAGCAACGTGTCTACCTACTTACTAATCATCAAACATTTCGTAAAAATACACAGCATACACTAATCGAAAGACACAGATCCTGTGAATACAGACAATATTTCAGATTTTCTAAGTGTCTTACAGCGAAAACACAATAAATCGTTATATTAGCATAGCACATAGCAGCCCAGCATTGATTCTAGCCAAAGTGAGCGATAAAAGTCAACATCGCCAAAATATATTAATTTTTTCACTAACCTTCTCAGAATTCTTCAGATGACACTCCTGTAACATCATATTACACAATCCATATAGAGTTTGATCGAAAATGTTTATATTTAGCCACCAAAATCATGGTTAGACAATGTGAAATGTAGCCCAGCTGGTGAGAAAATGTCCGTGCGCCACTTAGACAGTGATCTACTCTTATACATAAATACTCATAAACGTGACTAAAAAATATAGGGTGGACAGGGATTGATAGACAATTTAATTCTTAATACAATCGCGGAATTACATTTTTTAAATTATCCTTACTTTTCAATACAGTTTGCGCCAAGCGAAGCTACGTCAAAAAACATGGCGTCCTAAGCCACTAACATTTTTCGACAGAAACACGATTTATCATAATAAAAATGTCCTACTTTGAGCTGTTCTTCCATCAGTATCTTGGGCAAAGGATCCTTTCTTGGGTCCAATCGTCTTTTGGTGGAAAGCTGTCCTCTTGCCATGTGGAAATGCCAACTGCGTTCGGGATGAACTGGAAGCGTGCCCAGCAATTCACAGCGTTTCAGAAATAAATGTCCCAAAATCGCACTAAACGGATATAAATTGCTATAAAACGCTTTAAATTAACTACCTTATGATGTTTTTAACTCCCATAACGAGTAGAAACATGACCAGAGTAATATTACTCCCTCCACTAATGCTTGGAACAAGTGTGGGTCGATGTCCTCCAGGCGCATTACGCAGCAAGAAAAGACTTGCTAGCTACAGGGTTTTTTAATTTATAGTGCCTGTGAACGCGCAATCGACCCCATTCAAATCGTCATCACGTAAAGGCATCCAGGGGAAGACGTAAGCAGTGTCCGTATACTCATAGCAATAACAGTGCCCTTTTAACTGACTCCAGAACAGTGGACAAAATTTCTGAAATCTGACTCCATGTCAGGGAAATTGCTGTAGAATGGGCTCTGTTCCACTTAGAGACAAAATTTCAACTCCTATAGAAACTATAGACTGTTTTCTATCCAATAATAATAACAATATGCATATTGTACGATCAAGAGTTTTGTGGGAAGCCGTTTCAAAAATTACACGATTAGCATAAATAGTCACAACAGAGCCCCCATCCTCAACAGGTTATTAAGACAGTGTCCGAAGAAGGGCCAGAAGTACACAGAATGGTGTTGTCTGCATAGAGGTGGATCAGAGAATCACCAGCAGCAAGAGCGACATCATTGATGTATACAGAGAAGAGAGTCGGCCCGAGAATTGAACCCTGTGGCACCCCCATAGAGAGTGACAGAGGTCCGGACAACAGGCCCTCCGATTTGACACACTGAACACATTGCCAGCTCGGAAACCAGATTGCACAGCGGAGAAGGTACGGTGGGATTCGAAATGGTCGGTGATCTGTTTGTTAACTTGACTTCCGAAGAACTTAGAAAGGAAGGGTAGGATAGATATAGGTCTGTAGCAGTTTGCGTCTAGAGTGTCTCCCCTTTTGAAGAGGGGGATGACCGCGGCAGCATTCCAATCTTTGGGGATCTCAGATGATACGATAGAGAGGTTGAACAGAAAAACCTCCCTGGTCTTTGTGGTTGAATCTGTGTTTAAAATTCACTTCTCGACTGAGGGACCTTACAGATAATTCTACGTGTGGGGTACAGAGTTGAAGTATTCATTAAACAATTGTGTTAAACACCATTATTGCATTTTTGGCCCAAGACATTTCAGCTGTTCATTTTTTATTAATTTGTAAAAGCTTCTGAAAACATATTTCCACTTTCACATTATGTGGAATTGTGCCTAGGCCAGTGTCAGAAAATCTCAATTTAATCCATTTTAAATTTGTGGTGTAACAACAAAATGTAGACTTTCAGTGTAGATTTTGCGAGATGTTTTAATTTTTTAGTTCCCTGAGGAAGACTGTAGGTGTCAGAGGGACTGCCTGGAGGTTGTAAGGCCCTCAGGCTCTGTCAAATTAATCTTGTTCATGCAGTTAAACCTCCATTAAACCATGGTCCTACACTCCCTCTGGTACCTGCGGCCTAGCTGCCTGCTCTGTATGCCTGCTTTCCTGCCTTACTGCCTGCCTGACTACCTCCCTGCCTGACTATGCCTGTCTACCTCTCTGCATTAGAGAGAGAGGGGGGGTGTGGGAGAGAAAACTACACATTGTAGTGAGGACATTTACTGACCGCATGTAAACAGTCAGGAGAAATTGTGTGCATTTCGATTTCTGGATGTGTGTGTGTGTGAGTGTGAGTGTGAGTGTGAGTGTGTGAGAAAGAGAGAGAGAGAGAGAGAGAGAGAGAGAGAGAGAGAGAGAGAGAGAGAGAGAGAGAGAGAGAGAGAGAGAGAGAGAGAGAGAGAGAGAGAAAGATAGTTCGAGGGAGAGTGAAGGGTAAATCTATTATCCTCCTCTCTGTGTGCGTGTGACTGGCTCTTTTGGGGAGATGGGTAAGGGGAGGGTTGCTAAGGATTATTTGCCAACCAACTGCAGTAAAAGTCTCTGATACTATCTCACTTTAGCCCAAAGTCAATTTGTCTTAAGTATCAGAGAGAAGCTCCCAAAGACCCAAATAAAAGATTTATAAAGGCTGTCACAGCATCTAATGGTGCGAGTTAACATGAGAAGCTCTGCTTTCACTCCTCCAGTGGAGAGAGACACTCCCCTGGGTCGTACTGGACTACTGAGGGGTACCACAACACTGGACCAATACTCTGAATGTAACTCCACTCAGACACCAAGCCTATACGGACATACACACAAGTGCACTAGTAAATGTTCATGTTAAACTCTATCACATACCCACAGTTTACAGTAATACACAGTTACTATTGTGTATGTTATGCTAAGTGTTAGTCGTACTTTAGTGGGACTAATTGGTTGTGCGTGGTAAACTAGTGTGTTCCTGTGTTTTGTTACTAACTGGCAATCTTCTCTCTGTTCAATCAATCAATTTTATCAATCAATTTTATTTTATATAGCCCTTCGTACATCAGATAATATCTCGAAGTGCTGTACAGAAACCCAGCCTAAAACCCCAAACAGCTAGAATGCAGGTGTAGAAGCACGGTGGCTAGGAAAAACTCCCTAGAAAGGCCAAAACCTAGGAAGAAACCTAGAGAGGAACCAGGCTATGAGGGGTGGCCAGTCCTCTTCTGGCTGTGCCGGGTGGAGATTATAACAGAACTATGCCAAGATGTTCAAAAATGTTCATAAGTGACAAGCATGGTCAAATAATAATCATGAATAATTTTCAGTTGGCTTTTCATAGCTGATCATTAAGAGTTGAAAAACAACAGGTCTGGGACAGGTGGGTGTTCCATAACCGCAGGCAGAACAGCTGAAACTGGAATAGCAGCAAGGCCAGGCGGACTGGGGACAGCAAGGAGTCACCACGGGCGGCAGTCCCGACGCATGGTCCTAGGGCCCAGGTCCTCCGAGAGAAAGAAAGAGAGAAGGAGAAAATTAGAGAGAGCCAAGATTTTCAAAATGTTCATAAATGACAAGCATGGTCAAATAATAATCAGGAATAAATCTCAGTTGGCTTTTCATAGCCGATCATTAAGAGTTGAAAACAGCAGGTCTGGGACAGGTAGGGGTTCCATAACCGCAGGCAGAAGAGTTGAAACTGGAATAGCAGCAAGGCCAGGCGGACTGGGGGCAGCAAGGAGTCACCACGGCCGGTAGTCCCGACGTATGGTCCTAGGGCTCAGGTCCTCCGAGAGAAAGAGAGAAGGAGAAAATTAGAGAGAGCCAAGATTTTCAAAATGTTCATAAATGACAAGCATGGTCAAATAATAATCAGGAATAAATCTCAGTTGGCTTTTCATAGCCGATCATTAAGAGTTGAAAACAGCAGGTCTGGGACAGGTAGGGGTTTCGTAACCGCAGGCAGAAACAGTTGAAACTGGAATAGCAGCAAGGCCGGGCGGACTGGGGACAGCAAGGTGTCAGCATGCCCGGTAGTCCTGACGTATGGTCCTAGGGCTCAGGTTCTCAGAGAGAAAGAGAGAACGAGAGAATTAGAGAGAGCATACTTAAATTCACACAGGACACTGGATAAGACAGGAGAAGTATTCCAGGTATAACCAACTGACCCTAGCCCCCCGACACATAAACTACTGCAGCATAAATACTGGAGGCTGAGACAGGAGCGGTCAGGAGACACTGTGGCCCCATCCGAAGAAACCCCCGGACAGGGCCAAACAGGAAGGATATAACCCCACCCACTCTGCCAAAGCACAGCCCCCACACCACTAGAGGGATATCCTCAACCACCAACTTACAATCCTGAGACAAGGCCGAGTATAGCCCACAAAGGTCTCCACCACAGCACAACCAAGGGGGGGCGCCAACCCAGACAGGAAGTTCACGTCAGTAACTCAACCCACTCAAGTGACGCACCCCTCCTAGGGACGGCATGAAAGAGCACCAGCAAGCCAGTGACTCAGCCCCAGTAACAGGGTTAGAGGCAGAGAATCCCAGTGGAGAGAGGGGAACCGGCCCTGGAGAGACAGCAAGGGCGGTTCGTTGCTCCAGAGCCTTTCCGTTCACCTTCACACTCCTGGGCCAGACTACACTCAATCATATGACCTACTGAAGAGATAAGTCTTCAGTAAAGACTTAAAGGTTGAGACTGAGTCTGCGTCTCTCACATGGGTAGGCAGACTGTTCCATAAAAATTGAGTTTTGTTCACTCTGTTCACTTGTTTGCTGTTGTCTTATTAGGAGGACAGGAGAAACGTCAGTCAAACCATAATGGAACTGCTCTTTGAAAGGTCCAGATCAGACAGTAGTCCATCCGCTCAGATCACTGAAAGGTTTTGACCTTTTAATTGACATTTCTCTAACTTTCATCCATCTTATCTTCCCTCATACCTCAAAACAACAGCTCTGGAAGTCAAACAGTTATGGTGCACATCTGTCCATTTGGTCTTTCTACATCCCAAAACTGCAAACCCTGACCTTTCAGGCAGGCCGAAGCAACAACTGTATGTATTGAAATAGTTTCAAATAGTATTTGAACCCATAGTATTTGAACCCAGGTGGAGTGGGGCTGTAAAGTGAAGTAATGTGTCTGTCTTGTGGCCAGGATCTGAGCCGGTCTCTCTTTCCTGTCTCTGTGGTCTTCAGGGGAAGATAAAGCCACACCGAGGACTGCACACGGACAGAGAGATCAATGAGTCTCACTGTATCAATATCAGGCCCATCATTTCCCCTGAGGATAGATAGATCCTATGTCTCTCCTTCACAGTAAACCAGGAACAATGAAAGAAAACCTCTAAATCACCATCACATTTACACGTGGATCACTCACTAACTGGCTTAAAGCTAGAATCCTTAATTGAAACAATAAGAAAGCAGGCACCCGCCTCTGTTTTTGCAAAACAGGGCCTGGATAAATGGAACTACTGTCAAATGCATAGACGGAGCCATGGATGCAAGGACTGACCATCCATGATATTCAAGTTTTTGTTTTAACCATGTTTTGAGTCTATACAGTGTGTATTTACATTTACTTTGTTTGCAAAACATTTGAATAAAACAAGCTTGTATTTTGCACAAGGTACTACAGTACAGTTGAACAAAGCTCATGAGGCATGTATACGTTAAATTCTTCAAGAATATATGGGTATTTATAATTAATGTATAAGTCCAAAAATGGATGTAGCAACTAATAATTCTAGGTTTAATGTACAGTTGATGACAGGTAAATGAACTCTCAGAGGGGTTGGGGGAATGAATGTCCCTATAGTAAGAGAGAGTTAGAAATAGAGACAGAGATATAAAGAGAGGGGTAGAGATAGAGATAGAAAGAGATAGGTAGAGCTAGAGCTAGAGAGAGAGGTAGAGATAGAGACATAGATATAAAGAGAGAGGTAGAGATGGAGATAGAGATAGGTAGAGCTAGAGAGAGAGGTAGAGATAGAGACAGAGATATAAAGAGAGAGGTAGAGAAAGAGATAGGTAGAGCTAGAGCTAGAGAGAGAGGTAGAGATAGAGACATAGATATAAAGAGAGAGGTAGAGATGGAGATAGAGATAGGTAGAGCTAGAGAGAGAGGTAGAGATAGAGACAGAGATATAAAGAGAGAGGTAGAGAAAGAGATAGGTAGAGCTAGAGCTAGAGAGAGAGGTAGAGATAGAGACATAGATATAAAGAGAGAGGTAGAGATGGAGATAGAGATAGGTAGAGCTAGAGAGAGAGATAGAGACAGAGATATAAAGAGAGAGGTAGAGATGGAGATAGAGATAGGTAGAGCTAGAGAGAGAGGTAGAGATAGAGACAGAGATATAAAGAGAGAGGTAGAGAAAGAGATAGGTAGAGCTAGAGCTAGAGAGAGAGGTAGAGATAGAGACATAGATATAAAGAGAGAGGTAGAGATGGAGATAGAGATTGGTAGAGCTAGAGAGAGAGGTAGAGATAGAGACAGAGATATAAAGAGAGAGGTAGAGAAAGAGATAGGTAGAGCTAGAGCTAGAGAGAGATAGAGAGAGAGGTAGAGATAGAAATAGAGAGAGGTAGAGATAGAGAGAGAGAGATAGAGACAAAGAGAGATGTAGAGCTAGAGATGGAGAGGTAGAGATAGAGAGGTAGAGAGAGATAGAGAGATATAAAGAGAGAGGTAGAGATGGAGATAGAGATAGGTAGAGCTAGAGAGAGAGGTAGAGATAGAGACAGAGATATAAAGAGAGAGGTAGAGAAAGAGATAGGTAGAGCTAGAGCTAGAGAGAGAGGTAGAGATAGAGACATAGATATAAAGAGAGAGGTAGAGATGGAGATAGAGATAGGTAGAGCTAGAGAGAGAGGTAGAGATAGAGACAGAGATATAAAGAGAGAGGTAGAGAAAGAGATAGGTAGAGCTAGAGCTAGAGAGAGAGGTAGAGATAGAGACATAGATATAAAGAGAGAGGTAGAGATGGAGATAGAGATAGGTAGAGCTAGAGAGAGAGATAGAGACAGAGATATAAAGAGAGAGGTAGAGATGGAGATAGAGATAGGTAGAGCTAGAGAGAGAGGTAGAGATAGAGACAGAGATATAAAGAGAGAGGTAGAGAAAGAGATAGGTAGAGCTAGAGCTAGAGAGAGAGGTAGAGATAGAGACATAGATATAAAGAGAGAGGTAGAGATGGAGATAGAGATAGGTAGAGCTAGAGAGAGAGGTAGAGATAGAGACAGAGATATAAAGAGAGAGGTAGAGAAAGAGATAGGTAGAGCTAGAGCTAGAGAGAGATAGAGAGAGAGGTAGAGATAGAAATAGAGAGAGGTAGAGATAGAGAGAGAGAGATAGAGACAAAGAGAGATGTAGAGCTAGAGATGGAGAGGTAGAGATAGAGAGGTAGAGAGAGATAGAGAGAGGTAGAGATGGATATAGAGATAGAAAGAGATAGGTAGAGCTAGAGAGAGAGGTAGAGATAGAGACAGAGATATAAAGAGAGAGGTAGAAATGAAGAGAAAGAGATAGGTAGAGCTAGAGCTAGAGAGAGGTAGAGAGAGATAGAGAGAGAGAGGTAGAGATAGAAATAGAGAGAGGTAGAGATAGAGAGAGAGATAGAGAAAAGGAGAGAGGTAGAGCTAGAGATGGAGAGAGGTAGAGAGAGATAGAGAGAGAGGTAGAGCTAGAGCTAGAGAGAGAGGTAGAGATAGAGACAAAGAGATAGGTAGAGATAGAGAGAGAGGCAGAGAAAGAGAGGTAGAGAGAGAGGAAGAGAGAGGTATACATAGAGGTAGAGATAGAGAGAGCGAGACAGAGAGGTAGAGATAGAGATAGAAAGAGATAGGTAGAGCTAGAGCTAGAGAGATAGGTAGAGATGGAGATAGAGAGAGCTAGAGCTAGAGAGAGGGGTAGAAATAGAGACAGAGCTAGAGAGAGAGGTAGAGATAGAGAGATAGAGAGAGAGGTAGAGATAGAGACAGAGACAGAGAGAGGTAGAGATAGAGAGAGAGAGCGAGAGAGAGAGAGGGATAGAGATAGACATAGATAAATAGAGAGAGAGAGAGAGAGAGAGAGAGAGAGAGAGAGAGAGTGAGAGAGAGATAGAGCTAGAGAGAGGTAGAGATAAGAAAGAGCTATAGAGAGAGAGGTAGAGGTAGAGATAGAGGGAATTATAGATAGAGAGAGCTAGATATAGAGAGAGAGGTAGAGATAGAGGTAGAGCTAGAGAGAGGTAGAGCTAGAGAGAGTGTAACGTTCGTCTGGTGGTGTATTAACGGACCAAGGCGCAGCGGGTGATGAATACATACTGAATTTAATGAACAGACGAAAACACTGACAAAACACTAGAACAAACTACAAAACAATAAACGAAGGCAACAGACCTGAAACAAATGAACTCACATATAGACGAAGAACGCACGAACAGGAACAGACTACCTAAAACGAACGAACAAACGAAACAGTCCCATGTGGTATACACAGACACAGGAACAATCACCCACAAACAGTGAGAACAACCTACCTTAATATGTCTCTCAATCAGAGGAAACGTCAAACACCTGCCTCTAATTGAGAGCCATACCAGGCAACCCATTAACCCAACATAGAAAACACATAACATAGACTACCCACCCCAAATCACGCCCTGACCAATTAAACACATACCAAACAACAGAAAACAGGTCAGGAACGTGACAGAGAGGTAGATATAGAGATAGCGCTAGAGAGAAAGGTAGAGATAGAGATAGAGATAGAGAGAGAATTAGAGATAGAGAGGTAAAAATAGAGATAGAGCTAGAGAGAGAGGTAGAGATAGAGATAGAGGTAGAGATAGAAAGAGAGAGAGATAGAGAAAGATAGAGAGAACGAGAGAGCTGTAGAGATAGAGAGAGAGGTAGAGGTAGAGAGAGAGCGAGCGAGGTAGATATAGAGATAGAGGTAGAGATAGAGATAGAGATAGAGGTAGAGATGGAGATAGATAGAGAGAACAAGAGAGAGGGAGAAAGAGAGAGAGAGAGAGAGAGAGAGAGGTAGAGATAGAGGTAGAGATAGAGTTAAAAAGAAAAAAAAAATCCACAAAGAATTTGAAAACAAATCCAATTTTGATAAACTCCCATATCTACTGGGAGAAATTCCACAGTGTGCCATCACAGCAGCAAGATTTGTGACCTGTTGCCACAAGAGAAGGGCAACCAGTGAAGAACAAACACCATTGTAAATACAACCCATATTTATGCTTATTTATTTTAACTTGTGTGCTTTAACCATTTGTACATTGTTACAACACTGTATATATATAATATAACATTTGTAATGTCTTTATTGTTTTGAAACTTCTGTATGTGTAATGTTTACTGTTAATTTGTATTGTTTATTTCACTTTTGTATAATATCTACCTCACTTGCTTTGGCAATGTTAACACATGTTTCCCATGCCAATAAAGCCCCTTGAATTTAATTGAAATTGAATTGAGTTAGAGATAGAGAGAAGTAGAGATGGAGAGGTAAAAATAGAGATAGAGGTAGAGATAGAAAGAGAGAGAGATAGAGATAGATAGAGAGAACGAGAGAGAAGTAGAGATAAAGAGAGAGAGAGAGAGAGAGAGAGAGAGAGAGAGAGAGGTAGAGATAGAGGTAGAGATAGAGATAGAGATAGAAGTAGAGAGAGATAGGTAAAAATAGAGATAGAGCTAGAGAGAGAGGTAGAGATAGAGATAGAGGTAGATATAGAGATAGAGCTAGAGGGAGAGGTAGAGGTAGAGATAACGCTAGAGAGAGAGGTAGGATAGAGAGAGAGGTAGAGAAAGAGATATAGATAGAGAGAGAAGTAGAGATAGAGATAGGGGTAGAGATAGAAAGAGAGAGAGATAGAGATACAGATAGATAGAGAGATAGAGATAGAGAGAGAGATAGAGGTAGAGATAGAAAGAGCGAGAGATATAGATAGAGAGAATGAGAGAGAGGTAGAGAGAGAGAGAGAAAAGAGACAGAGACAGAGAGAGAGAGAGAGAGGTAGAGGTAGAGGTAGAGGTAGAGGTAGAGATAGAGAGAGAGAGCTAAAGCTAGTTAGCGAAGTAGATATAGAGGTAGAGATAGAGATAGAGGGAGAGAGAGAGAGAGAGAGAGAGAGAGAGAGAGAGAGAGAGAGAGAGAGAGAGAGAGACAGGTAGAGGTAGAGATAGAGAGAGAGAGCTAGAGCTAGAGAGCGAGGTAGAGATAGAGATAGATGTAGAGATAGAGATAGAGCTAGAGGGAGAGGTAGAGATAGAGAGAGGTAGAGAGGGAGAGGTAAAAATATAGATAGAGAGAGCGATAGAGATAGAGATAGAGGTAGAGATAAAAAGAGAGGTAGAGATAGAGAGAGCGAGAAAGCGAGAGAGATAGAGGTAGAGATAGAGAGAGAGGTAGAGATAGAGAGAGAGAGATAGAGATAGAGATCGAGCTAGAGATAGAGCTGGAGAGAGAGGTGGAGATAGATATAGAGAGGTAAAAATAGAGATAGAGCTAGAGAGAGAGGTAGAGATAGAGGTAGAGGTAGAGAGAGGTAGAGAGAGAGATAGAGAGAGAGATAGAGAGAGAGGTAGAGATATAGATAGAGAGAGAGGTAGAAATAGAGATGGAGATAGAGCGAGAGAGGCAGGTAGAGATAGAGATAGAGCTAGAGCTAGAGAGAGGTCGAGAGAGTGAGATATGGATTAAACATATGAAGTGAATGGTTGCATTAGAAGCATACTTTTCTCACACACAAACACACATGCATGCACACACACGCATGCACACACACACGCATGCACACACCCGCATGCACACACACGCAAACACACACACACACACACACACCTACCACATGCTGAGATTCAACTTGTTATAAATTAATTCACAGATTGAAAGCTGTCATTTATGTTTCATTTCATTTTATACTTCAGAACTAGTAAGCCATTCAACCATCATTTCATATTATCGTTAATTCTAAAGTGCCTTTAAATATTTAATTTCTGCATTCTTTCTAATGATATTGCATATCTACTGTAGTTCTAGTCTAAGTGACTTCAAGTCATGGGCTGGAATGGCACATAGGCATTCACTAATAGACCATATTGACATGCAATAGAGGAATTATTCATTTGATTGCAAAAAGACATAAGGATCAAATCCAATCACATCGAAGGAGAATATAAATAATGCAGCACATGACAGGGTTTTTAAGGGGTGGTCCAGTCATTACACTGAATTTTTCTGACTCCTGTCTGCTTACTGTATGTAGCTCGTGAGCTTTGTATTACTGTCACGCCTTGACCTTAGAGAGCCTTTTATTCTCTAATTTGGTTAGGTCGGGGTGTGACTAGGGTGGGCATTCTAGTTTTGTTATTTCTATGTTGGCCTGGTATGGTTCCCAATCAGAGGCAGCTGTCTATCGTTGTCTCTGATTGGGGATCATATTTAGGCAGCCTTGTCCCACCTGTTTTTTGTAGCATCTTGATTTTGTATTGTTGTTTTTTAGCCCTACAAAGCTGTACGTTGCGTTTGTTACTCTTTATTGTTTTGTTGCTGGTTGACATTAATAAATCATGATGAACGCCTTCCACGCTGCACCTTGGTCCATACCTTCCAACAACGAAAAGATCCCACCACCCCAGGACCAAGCAGCGTGCCCAGGAGGAGCAGACATCCTGGACGTGGGAGGATATATTGGAACGGGACGGGATGCCTGACGTGGGAGGAAGTCCTGACCGGAAAGGATTGCCTTCCATGGGAGCAGACGGAAGCAGCGAGGGGACGACGACACCGGGGTTCGCGGCCACGACGTAGGCCCAAGAAGCAGCCTCAACATTTTTTGGGAGGAGGCACACGGGGTGGTCGGCGGAGCTGATGGGTGAGTCAGAGACCGAGGAAAATTATTGGGATAGATTGAGCAAGGAGTGGTTGGTGAAAGTTGAGGAGAGTGATGAGAGAGAGCTGTTGGTTTGGCTGGAGAGGCAAGGCAGTCGCCCTGAGGAGCGTGTTAGCCGTTGCCACCTGTGCCAGCTCTCCGCACTCGCTTTGAGGAGAGTGTCAGTGTTCCGGTACAATGTGTGCCGGTTCTATGCACCGTGTCTCCAGTACGCATCCACAGCCCAGTGCATCCTGTGCCAGCTCCCTGCACTTGCCGAGCGAAGGTTGTCATCTGTCCAGGACACGTTGTGCCAGCTCTACGCTCCAGACGTCCAGTGCGCCTCCACGGCCCAGTACGTCCTGTGCCGGTTCTACGCACCGTGTCTACAGTGTGCCTCCACAGCCCAGTACGTCCTGTGCCGGCTCCACGCACCAGGCCTCCTGTGCGTTTCCCCAGCCCAGTACGTTCTGTGCCGGCTCCACGCACCCGGCCTCCAGCATGTCTCCCGAGCCTGGTACGCCCTGTGCCAGCTCCACGCACCAGGCCTCCTATGCGTCTCCCCAGGCCGGTACGTCCTGTGCCGGCTCCACGCACCCGGCCTCCAGTGCGTCTCCCCAGCCCGGTACGCCCTGTGCCAGCTCCATGCACCAGGCCTCCAGCGACGTTCTGCAGTCTAGAGCCTCCAGCGACGGTCTGCAGTCCAGTGTCTCCAGTGACGGTCTGCAGTCCGGAGCCTCCAGCGACAGTTCCCAGTTCGGAGCCTCCAGCAACGGTCCCCAGTCCGGAGCCTCCAATGATGATCCATGGCCCAGAGCCTCCAGGGATGATCCATGGCCCGGAGCCTCCAGTGATGAGCCATGGCCCGGAGGCTCTAGTGATGATCCATGGCCCGGAGCCTCCAGTGATGATCCATGGCCCGGAGCCTCCTGCGAGGGTTCCAAGTCCAGAGCCTCCAGTGAGGGTTCCTAGTCCAGAGTCTCCAGCGAGGGTTCCTAGTCCAGAGACTCCTGCGAGGATTCCCAGTCCAGAGCCTCCTGCGAGGGTTTCCAGTCCAGAGCCTCCTGCAAGGGTTCTCAGTCCAGAGCCTCCTGCAAGGGTTCTCAGTCCGGAGTCCCCGTCGATGATCCGCGGTCCGGAGCCTCCGGCGACGATCCACGGTCCGGAGCCTCCGGCGACGATCCACGGTCCGGTTCCTCCGGCAACGATCCACGGTCCGGTTCCTCCGGCGACGATCTACGGGCCGGAGCTTCCAGCGACGATCCACGGCCCGGTTCCCCGGCGATGATCCACGGTACGGTTTCTCCGGCGACGATTCATGGTCCGGAGCTTCAGGCGACGATCCCCGAACCAGAGTCGCCACTGAAGTTGGCGGATCCGCGAGCGGAGCGGGGTCCACGTACCGCACCGGAGACGCCACCAAGGCTAGATGCCCACCCGGACTCCGCACCTTTGGGGTGGGGGGGTACTGTCAAGCCCTGACCTTAGAAAGCCTTATATTCTCTAATTTGGTTAGGTCGGGGTGTGACTAGGGTGGGCAATCTAGTTTTGTTATTTCTACGTTGACCCTGTATGGTTCCCAATCAGAGGCAGCTGTCTACCACCTGTTTGGGGATCATAATAAGACAGCCTTTTCTCACCTGTTTGTTGTGGGATCTTGATTTTGTATTGTTGCTTTTTAGCCCTACAAAGCTGTACGTTACATTTGTTACTCTTTATTGTTTTGTTGCTGGTTCACATTAATAAATCATGACGAACGCCTTCCACGCTGCACCTTGGTCCAATCCTTCCAACAACGAGCGTTACAATTACACATTGTTCTCACAGTTCTTGTCAATAGTAACACAGTAGTTGTTCTCCACTTCAATATGGCATTGATATTAATATGACTGTAACATTTAGCAACTTTGCATTTTTCCTCAAATCATTTTAGGTGTCACAACAGCATGTGTCACCCCGGAGGCATACAGTTCCTCCTCTCTCTCTCTCTCTCTCTAAATTGTCTGGCGTGAGATACAGCTGGTGATGGGGCTGTGATGTGGCTTGAGGGAGTGATGCGGCCCGTGGTTACCATGTCATTTTAATTACCACCTCCAACAATATGGCCCACAGTTATCACTTCATGACGGCCCTGGAGGACCATCCGCTCCCTGGCACTGGCAGGAGCAGGTGTGTGTGTGTGTGTGTGTGTGTGTGTGTGTGTGTGTGTGTGTGTGTGTGTGTGTGTGTGTGTGTGTGTGTGTGTGTGTGTGTGTGTGTGTGTGTGTGTGTGTGTGTGTGTGTGTGTGTGTGTGTGTGTGTGTGTGTGTGGTGAAGGACATCGGTGACTGTTACTAATGCATTTCTAATCACACTGTTCTAAACAAAATGGCAGGTTACTGGAAACAGACAGAGCTTACAGAGTGACACAAAGTCCTTGTGCCTTAATCACATAATGTTATAGTGTTGTTTAATCTAAATAGCATAACCTGGCACACCATGTGATACCAACCCTATCACAGATAGTGGTCTCTGAGGTTGGGGGATCAGGAGGGTTGAGCTCTACTGTACATTGTGTGTTTGTGAATGAGGCTAGGGGCTGTGGGGGTGGGTTAGGGGTGGTGAGGGGCTCTGGGGGTGGATGGGTTAGGTGCCATAACTCACCACTCCTCCCTGGGTGCCCTTTGGGTTGCTGTGGGGGATCAGAGCAGAGTGGGTGATTGCTCTTTGGAGGTTGTCTGAGGCAGATTTTCAGAGGGAGCGTCTACCCCTTTCTATCATGTTCTGGACCTTTTGTGTCCAGGCTCTTTGTGCTCTCATTACCACAGCCTCTGGGTTCACACAGAATCTGTTAGATTCAATTAGTTCAGATGTACAGGGAAATATCGAAAGGCATTTTGCCGGAGTGAAGCAGCAAGGAAATGGGAAAAAGGTCAAGCCTACTGACTTTCTCTCAGAAATGTAAAATAGGAAGGTAAGCGGCAGGAAGAAAATGGCACAATGAACGAACACCTAAAATGGTATTTCATCTCATCCAATGCAACCGGAGTTACCCAAACTCCATTTCCAAGATGCCTGGAGCTAGCTATGGGATGTAATGTAATATTTCAGGTCTGTCGGCTATTCATATCTCAAACATACAAAGTTGAGTATTTTATTCATATTCTCCACAAGCACATTGCCGCTCATTACTTGCTCTACAGTAAAGGGCAGTAAAACAAAAATATATCTAGCCTCGAACCTACTCTTACCACAAACTCCCTTACCACCAATTTAACTTAACCTGCAGTTTTCATGCCTGAATCCTCTAAACAGTATATTAAAGAATAGAGGCCAAACCATTATACATTCCTGAATAAAATGTTCCTTTTTGACTGAGCTCTGCCGTATTATGCATGCAAATCATGCAGCCCTCTTTGTCTTCTAGGCAGCCAGTGTGTTAAGACACAGCCGTATTGAGGATGACCTTGGTGACGACAGGTGTCTGAGCGGGGGAGTAATATGCCTAGCATCACCTGCAGGTGACATAAAATTCCCAATTAAACCTCAGGATGTCCGGATGGTGTGCGGGGGAAAACACAACGTGCAGGGCATCGGTTATTTGTTGGATCTTTTCTATTTTTTTCTTATTTTATTGTAATTCCTTGAAGGTAATCGTATTAAAGTGTTTGACATTATAGATCAAATGACTTTGAAGAGGTTGGGTGTAGTTGAGGCAGGCATAGAAGTCTCATGTTTGCATGTTTTTGATTTCACGGTCATTGATATTCCAGTAAAGAGATTTCACTGCACCTCCATGTATCTTGAAAGAAAGTCACAATGCAAAAAATAAATCCCTTATTTCCATACACTTTAGAAGAGCTGATTAATTATGATTTTTTTTAATGATTTCTTTCAACAAAAACATTTTCTCAATGACATGTTGTCTGTTGATTTCACTATAACTTGATATCCTAAACATGAGCTGAGGAAAAGAACAGAACACGCCCGCCGCACGGCCAGGCATCCCAGAAGCCACTTCACTCTGTCTAGCTGTTCCTTTGAGCTAATTAAAGGGGATTAAACGTTTGGAGGGAAACATCTGCAAGAGTCACAGAGAATCAAATGAGGCCAAATGTGCAACACAGAAGCCACAAAGGGTCTTTTGAAAGTAGTTTTTCTCCCGATTAAATGTGGGCTAGCCCAAAGACTTTAGATTTGCGTTCTGTTCTGCTGGAGCTAGAGCTCAGCCTGAAAATGTATTCTTTATGATATACATCAATATTATCAAGGCACAAGGCGAGACCCAGATGCAGACACAGGAGGCAGATGGTTGGAGTCTTACGATGTTTATTCAAATAAAAGGAGTAGGCAAGAGAATGGTCGTGGACAGGCAAAAGGTCAAAACTAGATCAGAGTCCAGGAGGTACAGAGTGGCAGACAGGCTCGTGGTCAAGGCAGGCAGAATGGTCAGGCAGGCTGGTACAGAGTCCAGAAACAGGCAAGGGCCAAAACTGGGAGGACTAGAAAAAGGAGAATAGCAAAAAGTAGGAGAACGGGGAAAAAATCTGGTTGACTTGGAACATACAAGACAAACTGGCACAGAGAGACAGGAAACACAGGGATAACAAGCGACATCTGGAGGGGGTGGAGACAATAACGAAGACAGGTGAAACAGATCAGGGTGTGACAAATATTGGGGAATGGAACTACATAGAAGTATTATACATTTTCCACAATAAATGTAACTTAAAGGACAAATATTTTCAAGACTGCTATTGCTTTAGTGTTTATATTTTTGTGTGTTGTGGTTTTATGTTGTGGCTAGAGAAACCTACCTCCAATTTGTCCTTTGGCTTCCACATATTTTCTCCTCTTTCTCTAAACTGTGACAACTCAAGATTATAAGGTTATGGACATGTTCAATTAACAGTAATTGACTAACTCCAACCAAAGTAAACATATATGCTTACATGTACAGTACCAGCCAAAAGTTTGGACAGACCTATCTACTCATTCCAGGGTTTTTCTTTATTTTGACTATTTTCTACATTTTAGAATAATAGTGAAGACATCGAAACTCTGAAATAACTATTAAGAAATCATGTAGTTACTAAAAAAATAATAATAATCTAAATATATTTTATATTATTCAAAGTAGCCACCCTTTGCCTTGATGACAGCTTTGCACACTCTTGGCACACTCTACTTTATAACATTGTCTAGCAGCCAAAGGCATTATCCTAGTCATATGTAACCGACTGGCTTATTTGAAATTGTGTTTTTTACACTGGATAAAAGTAGAGACTCAGAGGTACAAAATGGTATATCATACACTAAAGTTGAAGAACAATGGGAAAGAGGAGACAGAGGGCTGTGAGACAGAGGTTTAATCCTTCATACTAGAAAAGTGGAATGTATACGGAGGGTGTGGGGCAACAGAAGACGAATCACAGAGGGGCTATGGATCTTAGAAATGGGGAAAAGGCCTTTAAAATGCGGAAAGTTTACAGAACTCCACCTGGAGGGGCAGGTCCCAAGAAGACAGCCACACCCTCTGCCCGAGACGATAGCGGTAGACGAGACGGTGGCGGTCCGCCTGTCGTCGATACCTGGAGATGGTCTTGAGAAGAGCAGACAGTTGACCTCTTCCTCATGCTCAGGGTTGAGAGGGGGCTGATAACCCATCGAACACTCAAAAGGCAAGAGACCAGTGGCTAAGCAGGGGAGGGTGTTTCATCCTTATTCTACCCACACGAGTTGCTGGCTCCAGGTGGTGGGGTTGGATCTGGAAGACCATGAGCTGGGCTGTCTCCTTGGCAGACTGTAGCTTGGGGAGGGGAATGAAATGGGCAGCTTTGGAAAACCTGTCCACCACTGTGAGGATAGTGGTGTTGCTATCAGACAGAGGGAGACCAGTGACGAAGTCCAGGGATATATGCAAACAGGGACGGTGAGGGACAGGAAGAAGTTGAAGGAGGCCTGCCTGAGCTTGCCGAGGAGTCTTATTCTGAGCACAGTCAGTGCAGGCAGCGATGAACGCGGAGACATCAGGGACCATGGTGGGCCATTAAAAGCGTTGTCGCACAAACGGGAGCCAGGGTGGCAGGCAAGCCTGGAGGAATGAGCCCATTCCAGGACCGGGGAGCGGGCCGCGTCTGGGACAAACATCCGGTTATTCCCCCCCCCCCCCTCCGATGAGTGTAGCCTGCCAGACACGAGGTATGAAGAATGATCTCGAGGTCCGAGGGTGTAGCAGCCGGGCTATAGCAACGTGAAAGCGCATCCAGCTTAACATTCTTAGATGCCGGGAGATAGGAGAACCAGGTGAACAGCAGGACCCATCGAGCTTGTCTGGAGTTGAGACGCTTGGCGGTGCTGAGATATTTCAGGTTCTTGTGATCCATTCATACAATGAATGGATGTTCCGCCCCCTCTAACCAGTGCCTCCACTGGCATCTTCACCGCAAATAGTTCTCGATTCCCCACATGATAACTCCTCTCCGTGGTGTTAAGATGATGGGAGAAGAAGGCGCAGGGATGCAGCTTAAGGTCCAGGGCAGAACGCTGGGAAAGGACGGCCCCCACTCCGACACTCCGTGTCTACCTCCACCACGAACTGATGGGACGGGTCCGGATGGATTAATATGGGAGCTGTGATGAAGCGGTGCTTAAGGTTCAGGAACGCCTGGTCAGCAGCTGGGGACCACGTGAAGCAGCTGGGGACCTTGGGAGAGGTGAGTGCTGAAAGGAGGTTAGCCAGGGTGCTGTAAACCCGGATACAGCGATAGAAATGGGCAAATCCTAAGAAGCGTTGCAGCATTGCACTCTGAATGTGGATTGGAGCCAATCCACCATCCCTCTCACCTTTCTGTGATCCATCTGCACATTACCAGCAGCGATGATGTAATCAAGGAAAGAGATGGTGGCACGATGGAACTCACATTTCTCTTCTTTGACAAAAAGCTGGTTCTCCAGGAGACACTGGAGGACCTGTCGAATGTGAGAATGTGTTCATGAGCTGAGCAGGAAAAGACGAGGATGTCGTTGAGGTAGACGAACACGAACCGGTTCAACATGTCCCGGAGAATGTCGTTAACCAGGATCTGGAACACAGCAGGAGCATTGGTCAGACCACTGCATAGTCTGCCACACTACAGGAATCCTGACGTAGTTGGAGCAGCTTACGAGCTGCCTCTCTCCCGGACAACAGAGAAACAAACACACTGAGGCAAATGGTGGATTGTTGCTCCCACACCACCATAGCCCAGGCGAGAGCCCTCCTAGACAACAGCGTTATCATGTACGCTATCCTCGAGCGATCCGAGGGAAATGAAGAGGGCTGCAGCTCAAAAATGAGAGAACACTTGGAGATAAATGATTGGGGAGTAACTGACAGGCTGGGGGGGGGTCACTTTTGTGGCGGGATGCCTAACAGACAATCTGCGGAATTGCTCCAGCAATGTATGTAAGGCACGGTCATTGAGTTGCGCCAAGGTCTGGAATCCTTCCATAAGACCTTGAAGTAACTCCTCATGTCTTCCAGTGGTGGCCCCTTGGGAAGAGACAGCATTGTGGAGCTGGTCCAAGTGTGCTGGGTAAGTCATGGCCAGTTCGTACTATCAGACCTCAGGATAAGACCCAGATGCAGAGTTCAAGTTCAAATCACAGATGTTTATTAACAAACGGGGCAGGCGGACGACAGGTCAAGGGCAGGCAGAGGTCGGTAATCCAGGGCAGAGTCGGACAGGTACAGAACGGCAGGCAGGCTCAGGGTCAGGGCAAGCACAGTGGTCAAAATCGTAAAAACTAGAAAAACAAGGGCTAAAGAGAAACAGGAGCACGGGGAAAACACGCTGGTAGGCTTGACGGGACAAGACGAACTGGCAACAGACAAACAGAAAATACAGGTATAAATGCACAGGAGATGATGGGGAAAATGAGCAACACCTGGAGGGGGGTGGAGACAACCACAAGACAGGTGAAACAGATCAGGGTGTGACACTGTAAAGACCTTTATTATAGACAGATTCAAAATACTGTAGCTATTGATAACAGATGTGTATGTTGTGGTTGTAACACAGATACTCTGTATTTTGGGACTGTTCTTATGTCAGAATATTTTGGAGTGAGTTAGACAATTTTATTTAAAAATAAACTACGATTAATGTTCATTTGAAAGACTGATATTATGTTTTATTTTGATCCAAATTATATGGACCCTGATTTAACTTTCATTGTTAATTTGTTAATTTTTCATGGCAGATTCTTTATCCATAAAATGAAGTGGGTGGAGAGCAAACCCCTCTTCACATTGTATGGCTGCCGTCCCGATATCGGGACCAATATGACAACAGCCAGTCCAAGTGCAGGGCGCCAAATTCAAAAAACAAAAATCTCATAATTAAAATTCCTCAAACATACATGTGTCTTATATCATTTTAAAGGTAATCGTGTTGTTAATCCCACCAAAGTGTCCGATTTCAAATAGGCTTTTCAGCGAAAGCACTACAAACGATTATGTTAGGTCACCACAAAACCAAAAATAATCACAGCCATTTTTCCCAGCTAAATATAGCTTCACAAAAACCAGAATAGAGATAAAATGAATCACTAACCTTCGATTATTTTCATCAGATGACACTCATAGGACTTCATGTTACACAATACATTCATGTTTTGTTTGATTAAATTCATATTTATATAAAAAAAACTGAGTTTACATTGAGGCTACAAGATTCACTAACTGCAAAAACATCAAGTGATTTTGCATAGCCCATCGTTTCAACATGAATACTCATCATAAATATAGATGATAATACAAGTTATACACATTGAATTATAGATATACCTCTCCTTAATGCAACCGCTATGTCAGATTTCAGAAACCACAGCAGGAATCCCAGGTCCACAATAAATGTTTGTTTTGTTCAAAAAAATCCGTTATTTATGTCCAATTGTTAGCGCGTTTGGTAAACATGTCCAAACGCTGATTCTGGTCAGCTTCATATCGGACAAAAACTTCAAAATGTGATATTACCGGTCGAAGAAACATTTCAAACTAAGTACTGAATCAATTATTAGGATGTTTTTAACATATAGCTTCAATAAAGTTCCAACCGGAGTATTTGTTCTTGTCTGCGTGAGCAATGGAACGTCAGTGGCTTGCATGAAGAAAAGGCATGAGCAGCGAATGGCTGCTTGATGGACACCTGACTAATTCTGCTCTCATTCTCTCCCACAACATCATAGAAGTCTCTTTGGAATTTCTATTGATTGCTGACATCTAGTGGAACCCCTAGGCAGTGCAACCTCAGTCATAACTCAATTGGATTTCTTAAAGGATTCTGGTGAATACAGACAAGCTCAGATTTCTGACTTCCTGTTTTGATTTCAACTCTCTGCCAATATGAGTTCTGTTAATCTCACAGACATAATTCAAACAGTTTTAGAAACTTTGGAGTGTTTTCTATCCAATACCAATAATAATATGCAAATATTAGGAACTATGACTAAGGAGCAGGCCGTTTGAAATGGGCACCTTTCATCCAAGCTACTCAATACTGCCCCTGCAGCCATAATTAAGATATAATTGAAATATTATTTTGAAATGATCAGTAAGTGTAAAAACTAAAAAGCAATACGTACCATGAAACGTTTTGACAATGTATCTCGATATGTAATACCTCTGTCTGTTAGGTTTATGTGCTCTTGTTTGTATATTTCTGTTTTTGTATTTGTTTTGTTCAAAATAATAATAATTCAAAAAAATGTTTTAAAAAAAGCAGTCAAGCATCCAAGCTAACATTCTAGCTACTTCCAGACACAATTAAGAGAACAGCTCTCTGAACATTACTTGCCCTAGCAGAGCTGGTTAGGCTGTTATGTTATCCAGAGCATTGGTGACTACAACTGTGCTGTCAGATTGTCGGAGTAGATAGCCAGAGTGAATTTACCATCTAGTACATCTATCAACAGTTGTTGCAGTGACATTGTATTGAAATGGATACTTGCAGAGTGAAGTCTATTGTTAAGACATGTAGCTAGCTAGCTAAACAGTGAACCATAATCCCAACGCATGACGTTACTACCCTGCATGAATCTGCAGGTAGCTAACCAACCAGGTTCAATGTTAGCTAGCTAACCTTAGGCTATAACTAGTCAAGCAAATGGCTCTGAGATACGAATAATAAGATCATACTCATAACGTTAGCTAGCAAGCCAGCCAGCTAGCATTAGCTAGCTAACAGGACACATTAACTTGAAATGAAACCACTTTCCATTTGAACGTAAACTTATTTTTTTATCAAAATGCGTTTTTTGGCAGAAATAGACGTGAGTATATGCAATGCCCACTGAAAAGTAAGTGGGTATACATTTGACATTTTAGTCATTTAGCAGACACTCTTATCCAGAGCATTTTACAGTTAGTGCATTCATCTAAAGATAGCTAGGTGGGACAACCACATATCACAGTCATAGTAAGTCAAATGTTCTTCAATTAAGTAGCTATCAGCAAAGTCAGAGGTAGTAAGGCATATAAATACGGCATAGACCTGTGTACACCCTCCACTACACCACTGCTAACGACCCCCAGAAACCAGCTAATGTCACACTGTCTATGCTCATTACTCTCTATGAACATCACTTCATTAATTCCATGGCTTGCCAGAATTTAAACATTCTTAACTCATTTCTGGATCAAATGTATTATGTGCCAAGTCAATTCTCTGAGTGCAGGGCTCCGTCTGTGCACGTGTGACTAGGCCTTCTGTAAAGAATCAACCCTCTCTCTTGATCTCTCCCGCTAATCCACCTATCTGAGAACACTTTATTTTGTCCCTCTTTTATGTATATGAATAATTATTTTTCTACCCGTTGGCTGCTGCATTGTCACCTAGTGACTATCAGAGCAAGTAATCTAAAATGAATCCAGCAGAAGAACAGGAGCACATGGATGAATTCCTAACAGGATTTCCACAGTGAGATGCTCCACTATCATAAAATATGGGTGAGCTAATTTAACTAAGTGTGTTTGCATGAGACCCAGTCGGAATTAAATTATTCTTCCCGATGCAATAAAGGACAGTGGAAAATATAATCCTGTCATGTTACATGAGCACAAACATAATGAGCACATTATTGCACAGTAGCACTGGCTGTGCTATGGCTATGGCTGCTATCCTATACTGCAGCTGCAGCACTCAAACCGGTGTTAAGGTGCAATATTGTGTAAGAAGAAGAACCATAATCTGTCCCAAACAGTAGGCGACACCGTGTTGTAGGCCTGTTGTGGAAACGAGGACACAATCTCCACATTTTAGCATTTGAGATGAATTATAATGGAATCAGAAAAACTTTTATTCACCAAGAGGGTAATTCCAACCCGAGTTAAGCGAGCGTAAATGTTACGTAATTTCGTTTTCATGCGCTCTTCTCTCTATGTACTGTATATTCTGACCTTGAATTCAAACATGAGAACAGCGTGCTATTCACCCGCTATTTGTTTGGGGTGGAGATCAAATAAATGAAGGTGTGGCGGAGGTGTGTCTACAGATACACTGTATTCTGACCTTGACTTAATTCCCTAATAATTCCACCACCTTTACACACGAGGAAACCTAGAATAAGGTCTAGCGAACCTACCGGTTCCATGTGGAAAAAGCATCTACTTTATTTTTTAAATAACACTATTCTCCATGCACTAGGTAAATTATTAATCCGTTTGGATAAGGGAATTGTAAATATAAAATTACACTTATAATCGCTTGAGACAAATTTGAAATCAGTCATATGGCAGCAAACTGTAACATACCAACATATCAACTTCCCCACAAAAAAGTTTATGAAATGCTGTGCCATTATGCAGAATTTAAATTTGACGGCCTTTTGACTTACAGGGATGGGCGCTCTAGAATATCTGAATTACAGGCTACTCTGACTTTCTCTGTTTCATATGTTCCTTAATGTTAAATATTAGCCACTATCAGTATCGACCGTCATTAATAACCACACATATTCAACTGCCAATTTACTGTTAGTTCTAACAGTAAATTGGCAGTTGAATATCATTCCATTTAATTACATTGTTTTATTTACCTTCATGTGCTTCCTCTGTAAACACTGTCACGGCCGTGTGGTTGTTGCTGAGGATCATTAGTGAAAGTTGATAAAAAAAAGACATGAAGGCTAATTAAATCGTTATGTTGTGGAGCGCAGACCAAGCCGTAACAGTTTGAACCCAATGCATGGTGCAATACTTGGCTGTGTCAACACATAGTTCCATGGTTAGTGCAGGCAATAGACAAGAATGTAGCCTACTATTGTACACTATTATCCCTATTATAATTATACAGTATGTACACTAATCTTCCAACATTACCATGGGTTGAAGACTTGTATGGGTCAATTTTCAGAATTAATCAAAGGCTCTTCAAAACAGTTTATTATTATTGATAAATACTTTCCTAACCCTAAATAATCTACAAGATTAGAGTATATTTAGTATATTTAGATTAGAGTATGGGGGGGCGAAAGAGATGGAGACGAATATGCATATATTTAGATGGCTTTCTTTCATTGATCCCTAATATTCTGAACCTGTTCCCTCCATATATTCTAGTGAGTCTGTCGACAAAATTATAACTTAAAGGAACACCATATTTAAAGATATGGCTTAAGATACATGTAGGCCTACTGAAAAGCCGTTCTAATGAAAACTCAGAAAATCTGTTGACCAGCAAGTGGGAGGGTTTTCAGCGGTTGAATGAAATGTATTTCAAGCTAGCAAAGTAGCCACATCTGCACTGTACATTATGAGACTGAATAAAATCTGAATACCAAATACTGAGAAGCGCGTAGGAAAGGTGTAAAAGTCTGAAGCGGCCACCAAGTGTATTTACACATACCCAGAATTTGCCATAGTGAGAAAGTGCTGCCAGCAATAGACAATATGCAAACGTAATACAGACACAAGTCCACATAGACATCATACAGGATATACAATATAAACACAGTAAACATACAGTAAAACATGTAACTCTGGAGTATTTGCTGATAACAGTGGTAGTATACATTTTACAGAAGGGCTCTATCTATTTAAGCAGAGGGAAGGATGCTGTGTGGAGAATATATACAGTGTATATACTGTACAGTGTTGTGTGGAGGTGTATTAGAGGTCATGGCAAGGTGCAGTGATTGGCTCAATGCAAAGTCACGTAATCCCTATGAGCCCCATGACTGGTTGATGAGGGCCACAGCATGGGGGAAGAAACTGACCTGAAGTATGTCACTTAGAAGACAGTTGTTGACTCTGGATTGAGGTTATGGTTAGTTTACGTTGGATTGGGATTTTGTTAACCACTTGTGATCTCACAGGATCAGGGGAACGACCGTTATATTGTTCAAATGCTGTTTGTGGTATATCTAAGAGGGTCAATGCTGTCTGATGCATTCTATTCCATTTTTTGTTATTTGTTGATTTCCCAGCTTCTCAGCCTTATATGAGCCTTATTGTTTCCATAAAGCTGGTATACACATGCATTATATCACATTATTTCCTCCAAGATCATCTCTAAAGTTCAGCTTGAGTCAACAAAGCGGTCTGAGAATTTTCAAATAATAATGTCTGTCTGGATCCCTGTCGTAGAATGTCATTTCCTGTAAATGTCATAATGGATGTAAAGAAAATATAAAAGTGCGACAAAGGTGGTAGATGGATTTCTCTTAAAGGTTGGGTGATATACAACTAACAGGAAAAAATGCAGAGCTGGTTCTACAAAGGTTAAGCACATGCGGTATTGACAAACAGCATTTATTTTGCTGCCTGGAGAAAACGACATCGATCTACAACACAATGGCCTCACATTTTAACACAAGGTGAATAACCTGTGATAAGTCACGTTGAAGTTCACGTGACATTTGTTACTGTAAGACAAAGCTTTACTGGCGTGAGTAAATGTTGTGTTTGTTTGTACAAGCTGGTCTGATAAGCACTATCTGAGCACTCACATGAGGGATTTGTTTTCTGGTACCTGTAGCAACCCCTTCTTCTTTTTGTTCCTAAAATTGCAATCAATTAAAATGCTGTTTAAAACTCATACTTTCTGTTCAAATGACAGGGAATCATTAGAATGGAGTATAATTGCAAAGTTTTGTATAAACATCCGAAGTTCATGTAATAATTGAATTGAATTGCTTTACCGATTAAATCTGTCTGTGAAAAATGTCTGTCTCTCTCCCTCATGGCTGGCCTTTGTTGTTAGGAGCATGTCGACTCAACTCTAGCCACTTAGGGAGCTCAGTGGCTAAATCAAATCCTTCCTTTTTACCGAGGGCTGGTCTTGTTCTTCTGTGGCAAAGAAGAAGAAGAAGAAGAAGAAAGAACATCAATCTGGCCACATCATCACCCAAGTTAAAGCCTGTTTTCTCTGCTACCACACGGCAAGCGGTACCGGAGCGCCAAGTCTAGGTCCAAAAGGCTCCCCAACAGCACCTACCCCCAAGCCATAAGACTGCTGAACAATTCATAAAATCGCAACTGGACAATTTACATTGACCCCCCCTGCCCCCTCTCTTTTGTACACTCGCTGTTTGTTTGTTACCTATGCATAGTCACTTCGACCTGTGGCCTTTATAGATTCTGGCGGGAAGGATGACTCTCTTTTAGTTGAACGGCAGGGGTTTCTGACTAATCCATAGTGGGTCAGCATGACAGAGACAACGGCAGGGGTTTCTGACTAATCCATAGTGGGTCAGCATGACAGAGACAACGGCAGGGGTTTCTGACTAATCCATAGTGGGTCAGCATGACAGAGACAACGGCAGAGGTTTCTGACTAATCCATAGTGGGTCAGCATGACAGAGACAACGGCAGGGGTTTCTGACTAATCCATAGTGGGTCAGCATGACAGAGACAACGGCAGGGGTTTCTGACTAATCCATAGTGGGTCAGCATGACAGAGACAACGGCAGGGGTTTCTGACTAATCCATAGTGGGTCAGCATGACAGAGACAACGGCAGGGGTTTCTGACTAATCCATAGTGGGTCAGCATGACAGAGACAACGGCAGGGGTTTCTGACTAATCCATAGTGGGTCAGCATGACAGAGACAACCTATCGAGATATCAGATGTGCCACAGCGAGCAAAGGCTCCCTAAAAAGGTAGAGAAAGACCACCACTGTTCACCATTCATGTCCTGAGGAGGATTTTATAGCCCTGGAAGAG
Organism: Salvelinus fontinalis; assembly: GCF_029448725.1. NCBI lineage: Eukaryota > Metazoa > Chordata > Actinopteri > Salmoniformes > Salmonidae > Salvelinus > Salvelinus fontinalis. The sequence continues at coordinate 21,616,933 of NC_074670.1, read as the reverse complement.
CAGGGTGTCTAGACAGATAGACAAAACATTGTTAGACAAGACTGGTACAGTCTAAGGATGGACCTCAGGTGCCCGGGATGAGGAGACTTTGGGACGTGTACTGTATTAATGTGTGTAAGAGAGTTGTAGGTGTGCAAACACAGCTTTTCAAGAAAAGAAAAGAGGTGGGAATATTTCTGACGTTTTCTTCATAAATTTGAAAAATGGAGAAGAAATGTAGAGGTAATAAAGTTTACATAAACGTGTTATAAGCACAGTTCCACTGTAATTCATTGGCAATAAGGAGGAAATGAATTGAGATGAAAGGGGTGTATTTATTTCACAGACTAGCTTTTAAGGCAAAATGACATATTTAGATATCTGTTTACTTACTTTGAACTATCCCTTTATGTCTACATTGAGCACTTTGTCAGATGTTTTTCAAAGAGCCAGAGAAGAACAATACTTCATGTTTGTAAGAGAACTTGAGATTTGTACCACTGGCGTGTCCCTCAAGTATTAATTTAAACTTCTCCGTCTTTCAATTAAAAGGGAAGATTTTATTCATTGCAATCATTTGCCACACTCTCTTTGTTTCGCTATGAATTGGGCAGCAAAACCTATCAATCAATCAGAATTTAAATTAACTTCACCACAGTGAAAAATGCTATCAAATTTTGGGCGATGTTCACAAAAGCCATTATTTGTTGTAGAGAATTAACTCAGACGTTAAAAAAAAAAAAATCTGCCATTTTATTTGTCAACCATGAATACAGAAAATGACTTCACATTTCTATTATGATAATACTTTTTGTGGAGATGAACTGATTGCCTTAGCCTTAGTTTAATTGCCTCATTGTGAGAGAGAACCTTTTCGATTAATATTCACTCTGAGTTCAGATTTATAGCTATTTAAATCAGAATTATATTAAGCACTTCTGAACACAGACTGCACAGCATTGACCACAGCACTGACCACTGCACTGACCACAGCACTGACTACAGAATGACCAATGCCGAAGACTGAACATTTGCCTGCACTGACCACTGTTCTGTGTGTTCCCCCCCCCCCCCCCCCCGCTGTTTGAACTAGGGCAGTACAGTACAGTACAGCACAGTACACCCATGTCACGCCCTGACCTTAGAGATCATTTTTATGTCTCTATTTTGGTTTGGTCAGGGCGTGAGTTGGGGTGGGCATTCTATGTTCTGTGTTCTATGTTTTGTATTTCTTTGTTGGTTGGTCGGGTGTGGTTCTCAATCAGAGGCAGCTGTCTATCGTTGTCTCTGATTGAGAACCATACTTAGGTAGCTCTTGCCTACATGGGTTTGTGGGTAGTTGTTTTTTGTTTTGTGTCTGCACCAGACAGGACTGTTTTGTTTCGTTCACTCTCTTTGTTGTTTGTTGTTGTTTCAGTGTTGAGTTTATATATTAAATTAAAATGAACACTTACCACGCTGCGTTTTGGTCTCCTCCCTTAGCCGATCGTTACAACCCAGTCTACACAAATGTCTAGGTATCAGGGTTGTGGTTGATTCAATCTAGTCAATTCAGGAAGTAAACTGAAACTCCTCCTCAGTTAACTTCCCAAATTGACTGGGTTGCGATGGAATTGACACCAACCCTGGTAGGTAGAGTACCATGTAATGGTCTGTGCTCTCTGGTCACCCTGCTGGATGGATGCTGGTGGGGTGTTGTAAACAGGTTTGTTGGTCGGAGGTTGGGGTTGAGACTGGACTGAGATCAGATGCTGAAATGCATTGTAAACAGGTGTGGTGATGGGGGTTGGGGTTGGGACCAATGATGTATATAAACCCTGGATTGCTGATGCTATGTATTGGCTCATGAGAGGCTTTGAATTCACCGGTCGGCCATATTGGCACTCCTCAGAAAAGCAGTCCTCCGTATAATTGAATGGAATTCTATCGTATTTAGTTTACTTTACATGATTCAAGGACAACATGACATGTTTTTGAGCATTTTGTTGTTGTAGTGGGGAGAGTAGCATTAGCACTTCTAAAAATCATACTTTAAGGATTTTTTTAAATATATTTAAAAAATATATATTTTTATGGTTAACTCACATAATACAATTTAAAAGTATGCATTAAGGTGTCTGTAATAGAATAAACGTGCCAAAAACATATCTAGACATTAGTAAATGTATTTCTATAGCTTCCAAAATGTTAGTTTTACTGCGGTGAGGGATGTGCGGTGGCCTCTACACAGCTTCTGTCAGTCATCTAGTGTATATACTAATTATTGGCTGGGACTGAGATCAGACGCTAGAGGCATTGTAAACAGGTTTGGTGGTAGGGGTTTGGGGTTAGGACTGGTCTGACATCAGATGCTAAAAGGCATTGTAAACAGGTTTGATGGTGGAGGGTTGGGGTTGGGACTGGGTCTGGTCTGAGATCATTTTCAAACTTTAGCTAAAGGTCACAGTCCAGAGTGAGGATAATCTCCAATACAGACTGGGTGTGTATCACACTGATACTCTGGGATGTGTCCTGCTTACAAACTACTGGATTAGTGCACATTTCAAAGGTCATTCACATAGGCAAAGGTAATTGAGAATGGAAAATCCAAAAGGTCAAAGGTTATCACGGGTCAAATTCAACTGTGCTCGCGAATAAAGCCTCTAGATGACAGTTAATGATACTAATCCAGTACATTTATGTGGACCCTAGTGCACTACATTGTGGGGTGTTGCCTGCCTCATCAATCCCTATCCTCAATATGTTGCACCTTCTATAGTGATACAACGACAACCGTGTTGCATCATCACTTTAAGAAGGGGCTGAAATACTTCCCGAGTCACTATTAACATAATATACCATAAAATACAATTCAATGAAATGCTAAAATAAGGCATGTTTTGTTATACACCAGGGGGAAGTGTCAGCTGATAGCTACAGGATGCTTTATAGCATTTATAAAGCAAGGTGGCTCTTACTCTGACCGTATCTCTGCAGTGATATTGACAGTACAATTTATGTGAGTGATTCACTCCTTTGTGTCGGGCATGACCTTTAGTATGGAGTCTTTGTGGTTGCCAGGATACACTCTTTCCTGTGGCAAGCTAAAAAGCGGTGGTGGGTAGAGGGATAACTCATTAAAAAGCAGTCATTTAACTGACATTCCCCAGAGAGACTCCTCTATGAAGTGTAGCCTTCAGTAGCTGCATGTGAACAGATGCTAAACAGGCTAAAACAGAACTGTTTGGTACAACTGTTTTCCTCCTCCCTTCAGCATTTTTTCTTTGACATTGTAATTGTGTAGTTGTATATGTGAGAACAAGTGAACATTAATTAAGGGTTTATATGGAATGGATAAAAACACTTGCAAAAACAGAGAACTGTAGTTAGAATTTATCCTCTTAAGACTACAGGGCCTGATTTCAGAGACTAGATCTACTGGTAATTACTGATAAAATGTTTACATTACTTTTTATTCGTTTCCCACCGTTTTAAGCAAGAATATAAAGTTCTAGGACACTCATTGTCTTCTCTGTCAAATAAACAGGTCTTTGGATCCATCCGGTAGTGAACTTTCTTTTACATCGGAGGTACAGTAGTAAAGGTGCATGGGTAAAATCACTGGGGAAGACAAGCCAGGATAAAAAAGCCATATTGCAACCTACACTGCCGTTCAAAAGTTTGGGGTCACTTAGAAATGTCCTTGTTATTGAAAGAAAAGCACATTTTTTGACCATTAACATAACATAAAATTGATCAGAAATATAGTGTAGTGTCACGCCCTGGCCTTATTATTCTTTGTTTTCTTTATTATTTTAGTTAGGTCAGGGTGTGACATGGGGAATGTTTATGTTTTGTTGTTTTGGGTGTTTATTTGGTAAAGGGGTTAATGGGTGTAGTATATGGTTTTGTGTTGAGTGTAGATGTTTAGCATTGTCTATGGTGGTTAGTATTCTAGGAGAGTCTATGGTTACCTGAATGAGTTCCCAATTAGAGACAGCTGATTTCGGTTGTCTCTGATTGGGAGCCTTATTTAGGGTAGCCATAGGCTCTCATTGGTTGTGGGTAATTGTCTATGTAAGAACGTTAGTAGCCTGTATGTTTGTGCACAACGTTTGTAGCTTCACGGTCGTTTTCTTGTTTTGTTAGTTTGTAAAGTGTTTTTGTGTCGTGTTCATCTTCGTGTTAAAATAAAAGAAGATGGCATATTTTCCAACTGCTGCATTTTGGTCCGTTAATCCGCCACACGATCGTGACATGTAGACATTGTTAATGTTGTAAATTACTATTGTAGCTGGAAACGGCAGATTTTTGATGGAATATCTACATAGGTGTACAGAGGCCCATTATCAGAAACCATCACTCTTTTGTTCCAAAGGCACATTGTGTTAGCTAATCCAAGTTTATCATTTTAAAAGGCAAATTGATCATTAGAAAACCCTCTTGCAATTATGTTAGCACAGCTGAAAACTGTTCTGATTAAAGAAGCAATAAAACTGCCGTTCTTCAGACGAGTTGAGTATTTGGAGCATCAGCATTTGTGGGTTCGATTACAGGCTCAAAATGGCCAGAAACAAATAACCCTCTTCTGAAACTCGTCAGTCTATTCTTGTTCTGAGAAATGAAGGCCATTCCATGCAAGAAATTGCCAAGAAACTGAAGATCTTGTGTACTACGCTGTGTTCTACTCCCTTCACAGAACAGCGCAAACAGGCTCTAACCAGAATAGAAAGACGAGTGGGAGGCCCCGGTGCACAACTGAGCAAGAAGACAAGTGCATTAGAGTGTCTAGTTTGAGATACAGACGCCTCACAAGTCCTCAACTGCAGCTTCGTTAAATAGTACACGCAAAACACTAGTCTCAATGTCAACAGTGAAGAGGCGACTCCGGGATGCTGGCCTTCTAGGCAGAGTTCCTCTGTCCAGTGTCTGTTTCTTTTGCCCATCTTAATCTTTTCTTTTTATTGTCCAGTCTGAGATATGGCTTTTTTTGCATCTCTGCCTATAAGGCCAGCATCCCACAGTCACCTCTTCACTGTTGACATTGAGACTAGTGATTTGCGGGTAGTACACAGTGTTGTAACAGAAATTTAGTTTCTTGGCAATTTCCCGCATGGAATAGACTTCATGACTGATGGGTTTTATAAGAAAGTCGTTGTTTCTAGCCATTTTGAGCCTGTAATCAAACCTACAAATGCTGATGCTCTGAAACTCACTACCCTCACTACTCTCTCCAATTCCACTACTATCGCAACTCTCACTACGCTCTTTACTCGCACCAATCACACTACAATCACTTCTCTCACTACAATCACTACTCTCGCTGCTATCACTACTCTCACTACTCTCACTACTCTCACTACTCTCACTACTCGCACTACTATCACTACACTCAATAATATCACTACCATCAACAGTCTCACTACTATCATTACTCTCTACACTCACACGACTATCACTACCCTCACTACTCTCACTAATATCACGACTCTCACTACTATAATTACTCTCACAACACCCGCTACTCGCACGACTCTCTCTACTATCACTACTCGCACTACTATCACACCTATCACTACCCTCACTACTCTCACTACTGTCACTACTTTCACTACTTTAATTACTATCATTACCCTCACCACTCTCACAACTATAACTACCACCACTACTCTCACAACTCACACTACTCGGACAACTCTCACTAATCCTCTGACTACACACACTAGTCTCACTAATATCACTACTATCGCTGCTATCATTACTCTCACCACTCACAGTACACGAATTACTCTCACTATGGTCACTACTCTCACTTCTACCACTATTCTCACTACTCTCACTACTATCACTACTCTCACTACTCTCACTACTCTCACTACTCCTCTCACTGCTATCACCTCTCTCACTACTCTCACTACTCTCACTACAATCACTAATCTCACTACAATCACTGCTCTTACAACTATCACTACCATCACTACTCTCACTACTTTCATTACTCTCATTTCTATCACTGCTATCACTAGCCTCACTACTCTCACTAGTATCACTACTCTCACTAATCTCAATACAATCACTACTCTCACTATAATGACTACTATCACTACTATCACTACTCTTACTACTAATGCTACTCTCACTACTGTCATTACTCTCAACACTCTCACGACTACGAAGACACTCACTACTATCATTACTTTAACTACTATCACTAAACTCACTACCCGCACTACTATCACCACTCACACTACGCTCATTATTCTCACTACTCTCACTTCTATCACTACTCTTACAACTATCACAACTATCACTACTCCTCTCATTACTATCACTACTCTCACTACTATCACTACTATCAATACTCTTATTACTATCATTACCCTCACCACTATAACTACAATCACTACTCTCACTAATATCACTACTCTCACTACTCTCACTAAAACTACTACACTCACTTCCCTACTACTCTCACTAATATCACGACTCTCACTACTCTCACAACAATCACTACTATCACTACTATCACTACTCCCATTACTATCATTACTCTGACCACTCTCACCAATCCCACTACTATCACTACTCTAATTACAATCACTACTCGCACTACCCTCTCTACTCTCACTAATGTCACTACCATTACTACTCTCAATACTATAACTACTATCACTACTTACACTACTATCACTACTATCACTCTCTCCGCTCTCCCCACTTTCACTACTCTCACTCCTATCACTACTCTAACTACTATCACTAAACGCAGTACCTTCACTACTCTCACAATATAAGAATCAATAACAATCACCACTCACACTACACTCATTGATCTCACTACTCTCACTACTCTTACTACTATCACTACTCCCACTACTCTCAATACTATCACTACACTCACTACCCTCACGACTACCACTACTCTCAGAACTATCACTACTCCTCTCACTACTATCACCACTCTCACTAATATCACTATTATCAATACTCTCATTACTGTCATTACCCTCAGCACTCTCACCACTATCACTACCATCACTACTCTCACTAATATCACTACTCTCACTTCTATTACTACAATCACTACCCTCACCACTCTCACTACTCTCATTACAATCACTACTATCACTACTCTCACGACTTTCACTACTCTAACTACTATCACTACTCTCTTTACCCTCACTCCTCTCACTAATGTCACTACTGACACAACTCTCAATACCATCACTGCGATCACTAATCTTACTACTATCAAACTTAAAATGTCTCTGGAAGAAATGGCAGCAGTTTTAAGGGCGCACAACCAAATGTGCTGTTATATGTTTTTTTTTCGTGTTATTTGTAACTTATTTCATACATAATGTTTCTGCAACCGTATCTTACGTCAAAAAAGTGCTTCTGGATATCAGGACAGCGATCACTCACCTCAGATAGGCAAGTAGTGTGGCCTGCAATTTATCACAATATACTCTACTTCAGGCGAGCAAAATCTAGAGACTTCCTCAAATTTCGTGCACCAGCTGTTGTTTAGAAATATGCACAGACCGTCCTCCCTCGTCTTACCGGAGTGTGCTGTTCTATATTGCCGGTGCAGCGTATATCCAGCTAGCTGAATATCCATGTCATCATTCAGCCACGATTCCGTGAAACATAGGATATTACAGTTTCTGATGCCCCGTTGGTAGGATATTCGTGATCGTACCTCATCTAATTCATTGTCCAATGATTGTCCAATGATTGCTCAAAGATTTTTTCTTCAACAAGCAAGACGCACAGGACATTCTCCAAACACCCGACATGGGCAACATCCCCCGTTATTTGCAAGAGGAAGAAACGCAGCTACAGGGGACACAGAGCGGGATGCCTTGTGAGGACCCGCAGAAGGCGAGTAGGAAAGCTGCCGTTAGCATCAATATTAATCGCCAACGTGCAATCATTGGACAATAAATTAGATGAGGTAGTGCATGTCGACTCATAGATTACATGCAAATTAATAAACTGACCCTGGAACAGAGTGCCCGATTTCAGATTTCTCACTTCCTGACAGGAAGTTTGCTGCAACTTGAGTTCTGTTTTACTCACAGATATAATTCAAACGGTGTTAGAAACTAGAGAGTGTTTTCTATCCAATAGTAATAATAATATGCATATTGTACGAGCAAGAATTGAGTACGAGGCAGTTTAATTTGGTAACAAATTTTTACAAAGTGAAAACAGCGCCCCCATATTGACAAGAAGTTAAACGCCTCTAGAAACTATATCTCTCTCATCATTACTCAACGCCTAGGTTTACCTCCAATGTACTCAAGTCCTACCATAACTTTGTCTAGACATTATGCCTTGAATCTATGCTATCGTGCCCAGAAACCTGCTCCCTCTACTCTCTGTTCCGAACGTGCTAGACGGCCAGTTCTTATAGCCTTTAGCCGTACCCTTATCCTACTTCTCCTCTGTTCCTCTGGTGATGTAGAGGTTAATCCAGGTCCTGCAGTGCCTAGCTCCACTCCTACTCCCAAGGTGCTCTCATTTGTTGACTTCTGTAACCGTAAAAGCCTTGGTTTCATGCATGTTAACATTAGAAGCCTACTCCCTAAGTTTGCTTTATTCACTGCTTTAGCACATTCTGCCAACCCGGATGTCTTAGCCGTGTCTGAATCCTGGCTTAGGAAAACCACCAAAAACCCAGAAATTTCCATCCCTAACTATAACATTTTCCACCAAGATAGAACTGCCAAAGGCGGCGGTGTTGCAATCTACTGCAGAGATAGCCTGCAGAGTTCTATCTTACAATCCAGGTCTGTACCAAAATAATTTGAGCTTCTACTCCTAAAAATTCACCTTTCCAGAAACAAGTCTCTCACCGTTGCCGCTTGCTATAGGCTGTGCCCTGGACACCATATGTGAATTGCTGTTTCTTCTGAGCTCGTGCTGCTAGGTGACCTTAACTGGGACATGCTTAACACCCCGGCCATCCTACAATCTAAGCTTAATGCCCTCAATCTCACACAAATTATCAATGAACCTAACAGGTACAACCCCAAATCAGTAAACACGGATAGATATCATCCTAACTATCTCGCCCTCCAAATACACCTCTGCTGTTTTCAACCAAGATCTCAGCGATCACTGCCTCATTGCCTGCATTCGTAATGGGTCTGCTGTCAAAAGCTCCCTTAAACACATCAGCGAACAGGCCTTTCTAATCGACCTGGCCCTGGTATCCTGGAATGACATTGACCTCACCCCGTCAGTAGAGGATGCCTGGTTATTCATTAAAAGTGCCTTCCTCACCATCATAAATAAGAATGCTCCATTCAAAAAAAAATTAACCAGGAATAGATATAGCCCTTGGTTCAGTCCAGACCTGTCTGCCCTTGACAGCACAAAAACATCCTGTGGCGTTCTGCATTAGCATCAAATAGCCCCATGATATGCAACTTTTCAGGGAAGTTAGGAACCAATATACACAGGCAGTTAGGAAAGCTAAGGCTAGCTTTTTCAAACAGAAATTTGCATCCTGTAGTACAAACTCAAAAAAGTACTGGGACACTGTAAAGTCCATGGAGAATAAGAACACCTCCTCCCAGCTGTCCACCGCACTGAGGCTAGGAAACACTGTCAATACCGATAAATCCACAATATTTGAGAATTTATTTCAATAAGCCTTTTTCTACGGCTGGCCATGCTTTCCACCTGGCTAACCCTACCCCGGTCAACAACCCTGCGCTCCCCACAGCAACTCGCCCAAACCTCCCCCACCTCTCCTTCACCCAAATCCAGATAGCTGATGTTCTGAAAGAGCTGCAAAATCTGGACCCCTACATATCAGCCGGGTTAGACAATCTGGACCATCTCTTTCTAAAATTATCTGTCGAAATTGTTGCAAACCCTATTACTAGCCTGTTCAACCTCTCTTTCGTATTGTCTGTGATTCCCATAGACTGGAAAGCTGCCATGGTCATCCCCCTCTTCAAAGGGGGAGACACTCTAGACCCAAACTGCTACAGACCTATATATATTCTACCCTGCCTTTCTAAGGTCTTTGAAAGCCAAGTTAACAAACAGATTACCGACCATTTCGAATCTCACCGTACCTTCTCCGGTGTGCAATCTGTTTTCAGAGCTGGTCATGGCTGCACCTCAGCCACGCTCAAGGTCCTAAACGATATCATAGATAAGAGACAGTACTGTTCAGACGTCTTCATCGACCTGACCAAGGCTTTTGACTCTGTCAATCACCACATTCTTAACGGCAGACTCAACAGCCTTGGTTTCTCAAATGACCGCCTCGCCTGGTTCACCAACTACTTCTCAGATAGAGTTCAGTGTGTTATATCAGAGGGCCTGTTGTCCGGACCTCTGGCAGTCTCTATGGGGGTGCCACAGGGTTCAATTCTTTTTCTCTGTATGAATCAATGATGTTGCTCTTGCTGCTGGTGATTCTCTAATCCACCTCTACGCAGATGACACCACTCTGTATACCGTTGGACACTGTGTTAACTAACCTCCAGATGAGCTTCAATGCCGTACAACTCTCCTTCCGTGGCCTCCAACTGCTCTTAAATGCAAGTAAAACCAAATGCATGCTCTTCAACCAATCGCTGCCCGCAACTGCCCGCCCGTCCAGCATCACTATTCTGGACGGTTCTGAATTAGAATATGTGGATAACTACAAATACCTAGGTGTCTGGTTAGACTGTAAACTCTCCTTCCAGACTCACATTAACCTCTCTTGGTTAGGGAGCAGTATTTTCACGTCCGTAAGAAAAGCGTTCCCAAAGTAAACTGCCTCTTACTAAGCTAGGATATGCTAGGATATGCATATCATTGGTAGATTTGGATAGAAAACACTATAAAGTTTCTAAAACTGTTCAAATGATGTTTGTGAGTATAACAGAACTGATATGGCAGGAAAAACCCTGAGTACAAACCATCCCCCAAAAACTATAATTTCAGCCTACCACTGTTTCCAATGGCTTTCATGTTTATTATGAGGCGAAGTCCTCCCAGATTGCACTTCCTAGGGCTTCTACTAGATGTCAATAGTCTTTAGAAATAGTTTCAGGCTGGTTTTTGTAAAAAATGAGCTAGAAGTTGTAGTTTTTCTAAGTGGCTCCCATTTTGGCTGTAGTGTTTCCATGCGCGTGGGTGGAAGCGCGTTCTTTGTTATTTATTTCCGGTAATGAACATACTCTTCTCCGACTTAAATAATATCATTCATTTATGTATTAGGGTACCTGTGGTTTGATTATAAACGTTGTTTGGCTTGTTTGTATAAGTTTATTGGTAACATTTGGGATTCATTTTGTATGCATTCTGAAGGAGGGAAACCGGTAGAATTATTGAATGAAGCGCGCCAGCTAAACTGAGTTTTTATGGATATAAAGAAGGACTTTATCAAACAAAATAACCATTTGTGATGTAACTGGGACCTTTTGGAGTGCCAACAGAAGAATATCTTCAAAGGTAAGGCATTTATTATATCGCTATTTCTGACTTTCGTTTCGCACCTGCTGGTTGAAAAATGTTATTCATGTTTTTGTATGCGGGGCGCTGTCCTCAGATAATCGCATGGTGTGCTTTCGCCGTAAAGCCTTTTTGAAATCTGACACAGCGGCTGGATTAACAAGAAGTTATGCTTTATTTTGATGTATAATACATCAATGTTCAATGTTCATCAATGTTCATCAATGTATGTTCATGAATGTTAAATATTTATATTTCTGTAATTTGATCTTCGTGCTCTGCAATTTCACCGGATGTTGGCCAGGTGGGACGCTACCGTCCAAAATTGAATCTAGCATCCTACACTCATGCTGCCAAACATACCCTCGTAAAACTGACCATCATACCGATCCTCGACTTCGGCGATGTCTTTTACAAAATAGCCTCCAACACTCCACTCAACAAATTGGATGCAGTCTATGACAGCGCCATCCATTTTGTCACCAAAGCCCCATATACTACCCACCACTGCAACCTGTATGCTCTCGTTGGCTGGCCCTTGCTTCATACTCGTCGCCAAACCCACTGGCTCCAGGTCATCTACAAGACCCTGCTAGGTAAAGCCCCACCTTATCTCAGCTCACTGGTCACCATAGCAGCACCCACCAGTTGCACGCGCTCCAGCAGGTATATCTCACTGTTCACCCCCAAAGCCAATTCTTCCTTTGGCCGCCTCTCCTTCCAGTTCTCTGCTGCCAATGACTGGAACGAACTGCAAAAATCTCTGAAGCTGGAGACTCTTACCTCCCTCACTAGCTTTAAGCACCAGCTGTCAGAGCAGCTTATAGATGAATACACCTGTACATAGCTCATCTGTAAATAGCCCATGCAATCTACCTCATCCTCATGCTGTATTTATTTATTTATTTATCTTGCTCCTTTGCACCCCAGTATCTCAACTTGCACATTCATCTTCAACACATAGTATAGTTAAACGGGTGTCCTGACTCTCTGAGGTCATTAAAGATCCCATGGCACTTATCGTAAGAGTAGGGGTGTTAACCCCGGTGTCCTGGCTAAATTCCCAATCTGGCCCTCAAACCATCATGGTCACCTAATAATCCCCAGTTTACAATTGGCTCATTCATCCCCCTCCTCTCCCCTGTAACTATTCCCCAGGTCGTTGCTGCAAATGAGAACGTGTTCTCAGTCAACTTACCTGGTAAAATAACGGTAAAATAAATAAATAAATAAAAACATCTTACCATTCCAGTGTTTAATTGCTATATTGTAATTACTTTGCCACCATGGCCTATTTATTGCCATACCTCTCTTATCCTACCTCACTTGCACATGCTGTATATAGATTTTTCTACTGTATTATTGATTGTATGTTTGTTTATTCCAAGTGTAATTCTGTGTTGTTGTATGTGTCGAACTGCTTTGCCTTATCTTGGCCAGGTCGCAGTTGCAAATGAGCACTTGTTCTCAAATAGCCTATCTGGTTAAATAAAGGTGAACATTTTTTTAATTTTAAATACCCTCACTACTGTCACTACTATCACTATTTTCACTACTCTCAAAACTCTCACAACTCTCACTTCGATCCCTTCTATCACTACTCTCACTACTCTCATTACCATCACTACTCTCACTTCTCTCACTACTCTCCCCACCCGCACTACTCTCACTACTCTCACTACTATTATTACTCTAATTTCTCTCACTAATATCACTACCCTCACTACTCTCTCTACTCACACTACTATTATTACTCTCACCACTCTCACTACTATCTCTACTCTCACAAATATCACTACTCACTCTACCGTCACTACTATCACCACCTTCACTACTCTCACTACTATCACTAAATAACGTATCTCACTACTATCACTACTCAATACTTCCATTACTATCACTACTCACAATATTCTCACTACTATCACTCCTCTCACCACTCTCACCATTCTCACCACTCTCACTACTATCACTACTCTCACCACTCTCAATATACTCACTACTCTCACTACTATCATTACTCTCATTTCTCTCAATAATATCATCACTCACTACTATCATTACTCTCACCACTCTTACCAATAACACATCTCTCACTACTCTAACTACTCTCACTATTCTCACGTCTATCACTACTAATACTTCTCTCACTTTCCTCACTACTCTCATCACTCTCATTACTCTCACTAATATCCTTAATCTCACCACTTGCGCTACTCTCACCACCCTAACCACTATAACTACTATGACTACTCTCACAACTATAACTACTCCTCTCAGTACTATCCTACTCTCACTACTATCACTAGTCTTACCTATCTTACCATTCTAACTACTTTCTCTACTCTCACTACTCTCACCATCCTCACTACTCTCATTTCTATCTTTACTCAAATTCCTCTCAGTAACATCACTACTCTCACTATTCTCAGCTACTCCCACCACTCTCATCACTATCACAAATATCACCACTCTCACTACCATCAGAACTCTCACCACCCTCACTGCTCTCAATACGATCACTACTATCATTACTCTCATCTCTCTCACATTTCCCACTCCAATCATTACTCTCATTACTCTCACTAATATCACTACTCTCACTACTATCATTAATATCACTACTCTCACAACTCTCACTGCTCCTCACACTATTATCACTACTCTCACTGCTATCAACACTCTCACTACTCTCACTACTCTCACCACTTTCATTACTCTCAATTCTATCACTAATATCACTACTATCATTACTCTCATTACTCTCACTAATAGCACTACTCTCACTACTCTTACTACTCTCACCACCCTCACTACTCTCACCGCTCTCACTACTATCATTATTGTACTCTCACTAGCATCACTACTCTCACTACTATCTTCACTCTCATCTATCTCACTACTCTCACTACAATCAATACTCTCATTACGCTCACTAATATCACTAATATCATTACTCGCACTATCAATACTCTCACTTCTCTCAATACTCTCACTACTTTCACTACTCTCACTTCTATCACTACTCTCACTACTATCATTACTCTCACCACTCTCACTACTCTCACTAATATCACTACTCTCACTACTATCACTACTATCACTAATATCACTACTCTCACAACTCTCACTGCTCCTCTCACTACTATCACTACTCTCACTGCTATCAACACTCTCACTACCCTAACTACTATCACTACTATCACTACCTTTACAACTCTCACTAATATCACTACTCTCAGTAATATCTTAACTCTCACCACTCTCACTACTCTCACTACACTCACTACTTTCACTACTCTCACTTCTATCACTACTCTCACAACTATCACTACTTTCACTACTATCACTGTCACCATAACTGTCACCACCCTCACCACTCTCACTACTATTACATTATAACTACTCTCAATGCTATTGCTACTCTCAGTACTCTCACTACTCTCCCCACTCTCATTACTCTCATTACTCTCACTGGTCTCTCTACTATAACTGTTCTCACTGCACTCACTACCATCACTACTCTCACTACTATCACTACCTTTACAACTCTCACTAATATCACTAGTCTCACTAATATCACTACTCTCACTACCCTCACTACTTTCACCACTCTCACTTCTATCACTACTCTCACTCCTATCACTACTATCACTACTATCACTACCCTCACAACTATCACTACCCTCACAACTCTCACTACTATCACTACTATCACTAGTTTCATTACTTTCACAACTCTCACTACTCCTCTCACTACTATCACTACTCTCACTTCTATCACTACTCTCACCAATCTCACCATTATCACTACTATCACTACTCTCACAACTCCCACTTCTCCTCTCACTGCATTCACTACTCTCACTGCTATCGCTACTCTCACTACTCTCACCACCCTCACTACTCTCACTACTCTCGCTACTCTCATTTATCTCATTACTCTTACCACTCTCACTACTATCACACCTGTCACTTCTCTCACTACTAGCACTACTATCACTGCTCTCACTACTATTACTACTTTCACTATCTCACTACTCTCACTACTATCACTACTATCAACACCCTCACTACTCTCACTACTCTCACCACTCTCATTACTCTCACTGCTATCACTATTATTACTACTTTCACTACTAGCACTACCTTTGCAACTCTCACTAATATCACCACCTCACTACTCTCACCACTCTCACTAATATCACCACTCTCACTACTACCATTACTCTCACTACTATCATTACTCTCACTACTCTCACTTCTATCACTACTCTCACTACTTTCATTACTGGTGGGAGGAGTGATAAGTCCTGCTGGATTGAAGTAGGACAGAACAATGGAAACTCTGTTTCTCTGTTTTCATCACTCGATATTGCCTCGTCTCCTCTCCCCGCCCAGCCTCCATACTCTAGCCCTCAACACTTTGCTTTCAAAGAGGATAAAAAACATAATTGTAAGTAAATCAGACTGGGCTTTTAATTAAATCTTGTGCAGGCTAATTAGGGAAATTATCTATAAAGCAAATGCAATCTTTACAGATGTTCTGGCTGAGCCTTTGTGTTAGTGAGAGAGAGAGAGTGTGTGAAAGTGGAGGAGAAGAGGCGGGGAGCAAAGGGGAGAGGAGGGTGAATCTAAGGGCTTGGTCATCCATTGCTTCAATGTAATTTCCTCCCATAGTCCAGTATAGCCATTTTCATTAAAGGCTGAATTGAAAGTGTAATGCAATTAAGGGACAGGCTGTTTCTCAGCACTCACTATGTAGCCTGAGGTCTCTCTCTCTATATATTTGTGTGTGTGTGTATTTGTGTGTGTGTGTGTGTGTGTGTGTGTGTGTGTGTGTGTGTGTGTGTGTGTGTGTGTGTGTGTGTGTGTGTGTGTGTGTGTGTGTGTGTGTGTGTGTGTGTGTGTGTGTGTGTGTGTGTGTGTGTGTGTGTGTGTGTGTGTGTGTGTGTGTGTGCGCGCGTGTGTGTGTTGGGGTGAAAGGCTATCACCTCTCTCTCACTCCCGGTGCCCATGTGCCATCCCAGAAGATTCCCTTGGCCTGTGTTGTTTGGTAGGTGGACAGCTCTGCCAGAGGCAGATGGTGTGATACAGAGTCCAACAGAGTTAGAGCAGTGAGAGTAGAGATATTGTGATAATAGTGATAGTGTGAGAGTAGTGAGAATAGTGATAGTAGTGATAGTAGTGAGAGTTGAGAGAGTAGTGAGAGTAATGATAGTAGTGAGAATAGTGAGAGCAGTGAGAGCAGTGATAGTAGTGAGAGTAATGATAGTAGTGAGAGTAGTGAGAGTAATGGTTGTAGTGAGAGTAGTGAGAGTAATGAAAGTAGTGAGAGAAGTGAGAGAAGTGAGAGTAGTGAGGGTGGTGGGAGTGGTGGAAGTAGTGAGAGTGGTGAGAGTTATGAGAGTAGTGATATTAGTGAGAGGAATGAGAGTAATGATAGATGTGAGAGTAGTGAGGGTGTTGAGAGTAGTGATAGTAATGCTAGTAGTAAGAGTAGCGAGTGTAGTGAGGGTGTTGAGAGTAGTGAAAGTAGTGAGAGTAGTGAGAGTGATGAAGGTAGTGATGGTAGTGAAAGTAGTGAGCATAGTGATAGTGGTGAGAGTAGCGAGAATAATGAGAGTAGTGAGTGTAGTGATAGTAGTGAGAGTAGTGATATTAGTGAGAGTAGTGATAGTTGTGAGAGTAATGAGAGTAGTGAGAGTAGTGAGAGTAGTGAGAATGGCGAGAGTAGTGAGAGTAGTGATAGTAGCGATAGTAGTGAGAGCAGTGTGTGGTGAGAGTTCTGATTGTAGTGGGAGTAGTGAGAGTAGTGAGGGTGATCAGAGTAGTGATAGTAGTGTCACGGCTCCTCCTCTGCAGTGCAGGGGGCGGTTTCTCCTGCAGGCAGAGGAGGGTCGTTAGTGATTGGAGCCACCTGGGCTCAGGGTATAAAGCTGTCACTAATCACTCTTGCTCTCTCTCTCTCTCTGCTCCTCCAGGTATGCTCATGATTTGTTTGTTCCTTTTTAGTTTTGCATAGTTTCCACTCAGTCATGTTCACACACACATATTCATGCACCCATGCACTTTACATACACCTTACATTATGATACATCCACACCTCATTCCTATTTCTTAGTTTAAGTTAATAGTTTGCTTAATAATAAAGAACACTTTTGAATTGGCCTATACCTGTTGTTCGTGTCCTCTCATTTGTCACAGGCTATGAGCCGGCTTGTGACAAGTGGGGGCTCGTCCGGGATCGTAGTTAACTTGGGTTAGTTTAGTTTGACAATTTTTTTTGTTTGAGTGGATGTTTTGGTTGGGCCAATTTTTGTTTAAGAGAGAGTTGAGAGCCATGTGTTCTTTTGGTTCAGTTAGCTTGGTAGCTAAGCAATTCACTGTGTGTTTTTCTGGGTTTTGTTCAGGTGGGAGTCCTCTCCTGTTCAGGCATATCAGCAAGTGTCAATAGGAGGCTTGTGGTGTTTTTGTTTTAGGTGGCAGTGAACGTGGGTAGAGCATCCCTTTCCCTTTTCCCCTACATCGGCTCGGGAGCACCTCCGTGGTTATGGGAGGGCCGCCAGTTTCTGGTTGTTTTTTCCACTCCACTGGTTTTGTGTGCATAAAACCCCACCACATGTGACTGCACGAAGACCAGGGCCAGTTAGTTAGTAGTTTTTGGAGGATAGTGGGGTGTGGCTCCTGTCCTTGAACCCAGATTGACAGCAGGTGAGTTGTGTTTTTTTTGAGCATTTGTAATAGTTGTGTTGGTTGAGGAAAATGTCTTCCATTTTGAGTAGTTTTGTTCAAGCTCCTTCAGAGGTAGCCTTAGAGTTGTGTACTAAGGAGCAGTTAATTGAAATTGCTGAACATTATCAGATTGAGATTGTTGATAAAAAAATTAAAGAGACTGTTAAAACTAGCTTAAAGCAGGGTCTTAGGGAAATGGGTGTTTTTGGCGGTCAGTCTGCTAGTAGTGAGGGTGCAAGTTTTCAGGCTAGCCCTTCATTAACTTTTGAGCAGCAGAGGGAACTGTTGCAAATGCAATTAGAGCAAATGCAAATGCAATTAGAGATAGAGCGATTGAAAAATGCTAATAGACCGGAAAGACTACCACAGTTTGATGTTTCACAGAATCTTCATTTGTTGCCTAAATTTGATGAGTCAGATCCAGACACATACTTTACTTTATTTGAGCGTATTGCGGAAGCTAGAGCTTGGTCAGATTTGGACATGACTATGTTGTTGCAATGTGTACTTACAGGTAAAGCACGTGAGGCTTTTGCAGCACTGAGTGTAGCTGACAGTAAAGTTTATGCTAAAGTTAAATCAGCAGTTCTGAAGGTCTACGAGCTTGTGCCAGAGGCATATCGTCAACGTTTTCGTTACAGGAAAAAGTTAGATTCACAAACCTATTCTGAGTTTGTTTGTGATTTGACTTCTGCATTTAATCGTTGGTGTACAGCTTCTGAAGTTAGTACTTTTGAGGGTCTGTCTAATTTGATTGTGTTAGAACAGTTCAAAAATTCTGTTCCTGACCAGGTTGCTACTTACATGAATGAACGTAAAGTTAAGTCTCCAAGTGATGCAGCAATCCTTGCAGATGAGTACAGGCTAACACATAAAAGCCATTTTGAGTCAAACAGTGATATGTACCATAAGAATAACTTTACTCCTAGGAATAGTAGGTCACCTTTTTGGGGGGCATCTTTCCAAAGGCCTCAGCAGAAGTTTGGGTCTGGAGGACTTAAAGCACCGGTTAATGCTAATACCTGTCGCTACTGTTTAGTTGAAGGACATTGGAAGAAAAATTGTCCTCTGCTTAAATCAAAACAGTCAGTTCAAGTTAAACCTGCTGTGATGGCAAGTCCTGTTACAGCCTCTGACCACCAGGGTGAGCTGTGTCAGCCAGTAGTTGAGTTTGATTCTCAGTTTTCCCGCTGTGATTTTTCAGCCTTTATTTCAGATGGTGTAGTGTCCCTGGTAGATGGGAACCAGAATGTTAAAATCAAGATCCTAAGAGACACTGGAGCTTTAGATTCTTTTATTCTGGAATCTGTTTTGCCGTTCTCTAAAGAGTCTGATACTGGCCGTTGTGTAATGGTATGTGGTATGGGTTTAGTTCCATTCTCTTGTCCTTTAAAAAAAATTACCCTAAAATGTGGTCTGATAGAGGGTGATGTAGATGTTGGGGTTAGACCTCAGTTGCCAGTAGAGGGAGTGCACATGATTTTGGGGAATGACTTGGCAGGTAGTAAGGTGTGGGCAGATGGCAAATTAAACATCTGTAAGAAGCAACCTTCAGTGTCCCCTGCAAGGGAATCTCCGGATCAGAACTGTGTGTCTCCTGAGATATTTCCAGTTTGTGCGGTTACCCGCGCAGCCTCTCGTAAGGAGATTGAGAGTAAGCCAGAAAGTCTTGAGTTGCCAGTCAAACTCCAGACAGAACAGTTGACTAGTTCTAGAGATTCATTGATGGCTGAGCAAAAAGCCGATACTACTTTGGCTGATCTGTTTGATAAAGTGGTTCCTGATTCAGTGGTGAGGAATAGTGCTCAGTGTTATTTTCTTCTTGATGGGCTGTTGGTCAGGAAATGGGTTCCACACTATGATAAGGGTTTAGGAGAACCAGTCTTTCAAATAGTTGTACCTACTACTTTGCGAAATAAAGTGTTGCAAACTTCACATGGTGATGTGGCAGGTCATATGGGTGTTCGTAAAACGTATGATCGTATACTTCGTTATTTTTTCTGGCCACGTTTAAAGCGGGATGTATCTCAGTTTATTAAAACTTGTGATACGTGTCAGCGCACAAGCAAGCCAAATCAGGTTGTAAAGCCTGCACCGTTGTATCCAATACCAGCCGTAGGGCAACCTTTTGAGCATCTTATTATCGATTGTGTTGGGCCATTACCAAGGTCCAAGTCAGGTCATAGCTACTTATTAACTGTTATGTGTCAAGCAACCAGATATCCGGCAGCTTTTTCCTTGCGTACCATAACTTCAAAATCAGTAGTTAAAGCTTTAACTCAATTTATTTCAACATTTGGGATTCCAAAAACCATCCAGTCAGATCAGGGGTCTAACTTTACCTCTCATTTATTTGCTCAGGTTCTCAAACAGCTTAAAGTTAAACACAACAAGTCTACTGCGTTCCATGCCCAGAGCCAGGGAGCTTTGGAACGTTTTCATCAAACTTTAAAATCCTTGCTTCGTGCATATTGTACGGAACTGTCTGCCGACTGGGAGGAGGGGTTACCTTGGCTGTTACTAGCTGCTCGTGAAGTAGTGCAGGAAAGCACAGGGTTTAGCCCAAATGACTTAGTGTTTGGCCATAAGGTGCGTGGGCCTTTAGCAGTGTTGCAGGATGGTTGTTTGCCTGAGGAACCACCTCGGAACCTTATTGACTATGTAAATGGTTTTAGGTTGAAGTTGTATAGGGCTGGTGAACTAGCGAAAGAAAAACTAAAATGTTCTCAACGGAAAATGAAACTGAAATATGACGGACAGGCTGAGCTGCGTGAGTTTAGTCCCGGTGATCGGGTACTTGCTCTTCTGCCTCTTGTAAGTTCACCTTTTCAGGCAAAATACTGTGGTCCTTTCACTGTGTTGCGTAAAGTGTCAGATTTGAACTATCTTATTGAAACCCCTAGTCATAGGAAGTCCTCTAAATTATGCCATGTGAACCTGTTAAAATGTTATCACTCCCGTGATCTAAGCAAAGTTGAAGGCACTCCAGCAGTGAGGTCAGTGTTGACTGCTGCCCCAGTCCCTGCATCTTGTGGCTTTAATTTGGTGGAGGGGGGAGAAGAGGAAGTTAAAGTTTCAGATGAGGTCTTACAAGGACGGTTGAAAAACTCCCAGACTTTGCAAAACCTTGGGGTTTTGGTAGATCATTTAGACTCTGAGAAACGTGATGAATTGGTAGCTCTTATTAGAAACTACCCTGTTTTGTTTTCTGACACTCCATCACAAACCCACTTAATTGAACATGATATAGACATCGGAGATGCTAAGCCTATCAAACAGAGATTTTATCGTGTGTCTGAGGAGAAGAGACTAAAACTGGAAACAGAGATGCAGTCTATGTTGGACACAGGTATTGATTTGGCAAAATGTGAGTTTGCCAAAGCTACAGTCACATACCTAGGCAAGGTTGTGGGTCAGGGATTTGTCTGTCCCGTGGAAGCCAAGGTTCAGGCTGTGAGACAGTTCCCACAGCCCTCTACAAAGAAAGAACTGATGCGCTTCCTGGGAATGGCGGGGTACTACCGTGCTTTTTGTAAAAACTTTTCGGTAGTAGTGTCCCCACTGACCAATCTGTTGAAGGCCAAGGCTGAATTTATCTGGTCCACCCAGTGTCAAGAGGCATTTGATGCAGTTAAGACTCTTTTGTGTTTGGCACCTGTGTTGGCAGCACCAAATTTTGGGAAACCTTTCAAATTGCAGGTAGACGCCAGTCAAATCGGTGCTGGGGCTGTGCTTCTCCAGGAGAATGACGACAGGGTTGAGTGTCCAGTCAGTTTCTTCTCCCGAAAATTTAATAAGTATCAGAAAAACTATTCTGTAATTGAAAAGGAGGCTTTAGGTCTCATTTGGGCTTTACAGCACTTCGAGGTCTATGTTGGTTCTGGTTTGATCCCTTTAACTGTGTTCACTGACCACAACCCACTGGTTTTTCTGAGGTCCCTGCAAAACCCCAACCAGCGCCTGATGCGTTGGGCTTTGTTCTTGCAACCATTCAACCTTGATATTAGGCACATTAAGGGTAAGGATAATATCATTGCTGATGCTCTGTCCCGTGCTCCTTTAACCTAGCTTGTACCTTTTCTCTGTTGACCCCTACGGGCTGTCTGTGCCTCTTTCCTCTTAAATTGCTCCCCAGGTACCAGGGCTGCCGAGTTTGAGGGACGGACAGTCGGCTGGGGGACACGGGGCTACTGCTAGGAGCCGGGATTGTTTTTTTTTGTTTATTTGTTTTTGGGGAAATTTGAATTATTTTGATTATGTTGGAGGAAGTTGGGTTGAGGGTGGGACCCTCATTTTAAGGAGGGGGGTGTCACGGCTCCTCCTCTGCAGTGCAGGGGGCGGTTTCTCCTGCAGGCAGAGGAGGGTCGTTAGTGATTGGAGCCACCTGGGCTCAGGGTATAAAGCTGTCACTAATCACTCTTGCTCTCTCTCTCTCTCTGCTCCTCCAGGTATGCTCATGATTTGTTTGTTCCTTTTTAGTTTTGCATAGTTTCCACTCAGTCATGTTCACACACACATATTCATGCACCCATGCACTTTACATACACCTTACATTATGATACATCCACACCTCATTCCTATTTCTTAGTTTAAGTTAATAGTTTGCTTAATAATAAAGAACACTTTTGAATTGGCCTATACCTGTTGTTCGTGTCCTCTCATTTGTCACAGGCTATGAGAGTAGTGATAGTGGTGAGAGTAGTGATAGTCGTGCGAGTAGTGATATTAGTGAGAGTAGTGATAGTAGTGAGAGTAGTGAGAGTAGTGATATTAGTGAGAGTAGTGATCGTAGTGAGAGTAGTGATATTAGTGAGAGCAGTGATAGTGGTGAGAGTAGTGATATTAGTGAGAGTAGTGATAGTGGTGAGAGTAGTGATATTATATCACCTCATCTCGAACCCTTATAGCTCTAACTCGATTCTCAAAATATGTGCTCTAACCACACACACACACACACACTCACTCACACACTCACTCACTCACTCACTCACTCACTCACTCACTCACTCACTCATTCACGCACACGCACACAATGCTAATCAGTATATATCACCTCATCTCCTTCCCCTAAAGGCTATCTCTAACTATGTGTGTGCTCACCCAGACCCAGCTCACCCCTCACCTAGTATTCTATGCATTGGGAGACAACAATCTGTTGCTGGTATGAGGCTGAATGTGCCCACAGAGATATGAAGTTAATTAAACTGCCAATCCCTCTGAGGACTATGACAGTCTCAGGAAACCTGCCTGTGGTCAGGCTAGAAACACATGTATTATGAAGTTAAATTCTGTTGAATGTTGATCATGCTTTTTATGTGAAGTTGAAGCCAAAAAACAACAACAGTGACAGACCAAGACATTAGCTGCATGTTTGTGTAACAGAGCTGGTTAGGTGATGAGTAAATTTGTTTAGGACCTGAAGACTTGCGTTAGCTCCCTGTTAATGCCCTAGGCTTCAGTCCAGCGTGATAACACAGTCTTGTGGCACGCAGAAGCTCAAACCCAGTTGGTCAATTTACTTTAATTTTCACTCATTTAATTTCAGTTGTGAATAACTGCATTCCTCTGAGCACAATCAGAAACTGTTTTCTTTTTTTTTTACCCATGACCCCCTTAAGGATAGCGCCAGGAGGGGGTCAGGGGGAGTGCAAGAAAATCAATGCCGTTAAAAGAATGAACAGTGAAACACAGCGAGAAAATAGCATCAATCTATCAACGTGTCAGTCCTGAAACTGAGACACTGACTGTTTTTACAGCGCATATTGACAAATGCACTCAGTCATTCATGGGGGGAATTGATGAGATGAGAAAACAACGATAAAGTAGCTGGGATGTTGTTGGTCTGCCGAGGGGACTTGTTACGGCTGTCCTCGCTGACAGAAGGTGGGGACCAAAACGCAGAGTGGTTAGTGTTCATTCTTTTAATGAAAATCAACAAAACACTTGAAAATACAAAAACAACCAACGTGACAAAACCGAAACCGTCCTGTGTGGCAACAAAACCTACACAGGAACAAACACCCACAAAACACAAGTGAAACCCTGGCTGCCTAAGTATGATTCTCAATCAGGGACAACGATTGACAGCTGTCTCTGATTGAGAATCATACCAGGCCGAACACATAATCCCA
The DNA here is from genome assembly GCF_029448725.1 of Salvelinus fontinalis. Taxonomy (NCBI): domain Eukaryota; kingdom Metazoa; phylum Chordata; class Actinopteri; order Salmoniformes; family Salmonidae; genus Salvelinus; species Salvelinus fontinalis. Next base: position 21,592,643 of record NC_074670.1, on the reverse strand, counting down.
ACATAGAAAATCAACCATAGACAAACCACCCAACTCACGCCCTGACCAACTAAAATAAATACAAAACAAAGGAAAACAGGTCAGGAACGTGACAGGACTGGCTGCACAATCACAGTCTGTCACTAAGGCTGCGTTTAGACATGCTAGCCCAATTCTGATCTTTTTTCACTAATTGGTATTTTGATCGATCACATAAGATCTTTTCACGTCAGATCTTTTTCAGAGCTGATCTGATTGGTCAAAATACCAATTAGTGGAAAACAATATCAGAATTGGGCTGCTTGGCTAAATGCAGCCTACGTCTTTCTGTTAAAGCTGATGAATACTGATGAGGGCAACATGCTAACATGTGTTGGTTTCGTCAATAAATAACTAGTACTTCGTACTAAGTCAAGACTTCCATTGTTTGACTTCAATGAGTTGAACATTTACTGTCTTTCAGTATTGTAGACTTGACAACTCATGATGTAAATAGAACTTTCTGAAGGAATGTGGTTGATTGATTGATTGACTGATTGATTGGTTGATTGGTTGATTGGTTGATTGTTGATTGGTTGGTTGATTGATTGGTTGCTGGGTTGCTGGGTTGATTGGTCGATTGGTCAATTGGATGATTGGATGATTGGATGATTGGTTGGTTGATTGATTGGTTGGTTGATTAATCGAACGATAAAAGAAGCAACATACATAAAGCAACGTCAGAAACAGAGCCAGAAGCAGAAAGATAATGGCTTCAACAAAATGATGATGAGAAGTTGAAATCAAATTATTGTGGTAACCGTGTCTCTAGTCATGAATCGATGAATTCCACTGTGTTCAATTATACCATATGACTTGTGTGATGGGAAATTACCGCTGCATACAATGTACTGTAAATCTCATCATTCCAACATAATCAAGCCATGAAATTGCATAAACAATAAGGCAGCTGACTATGTATAGTAATTTCACAAATCGTTCCACACAGATAAAGAATGTATAGACAGAGCATGTACCACCATAGAAATATAATTTCCAGAACAGACATCGACGTTCAAGTCAATGTGCCATGATATGTAATTCTGTTTCTATGTGGACCACTCCACATTCATTTAGCCTTTGAAGATGAAATATCAACCATTAAATGTAGAACTTGCAGAGTTTTAATGACAGTACATAAAAACCAAGGTTGCTCTCTACCAAAAGTATCATTAAATAAATATTGCTGTTACTTTTGGTGTGCTGTTCAGCCTTGTGTAGATCGATGTTTTAATTTATTTTAACAATTTGGTGTTGGTGAGGGAAATGAGTAACAGTCACAGTGCAAAGTTTCTTATGAACCTGTTCCCAAACTGCTGAGCTTCAATACTTAAAATACTATTCAAAACACAGATGCATGTTGTGTTGTAGCACTTCTCCTCCTCCCTCCTCCTCCCTCCTCCTCCTCCTCCCTCCACCCTCCTCCCCAACATGCCCCTCTCACTCTTCTCCACCCTCGTCATGCATCTCTCCCTGTCCTCCACCCTCCTCCCCATCATGCCCCTCTCACTCTCCTCCACCCTCGTCATGCATCTCTCCCTGTCCTCCACCCTCCTCCCCATCATGCCCCTCTCACTCTCCTCCACCCTCGTCATGCATCTCTCCCTGTCCTCCACCATCCTCCCTCATCATACCCCTCTCCCTTTCCTCCTCCTCCCTCCTCCTCCCTCCTCCTCCACCCTCCACCTCCCTCATCATGCCCTTCTCCCTCTCCTCCACCCTCATCATTGCATCTCTCCCTCTCCTCCACCCTCATCATGCATCTCTCCCTCTCCTCCACCCTCATCATGCATATCTCCTTCTCCTCCACCCTCCTCCCCATCATACCCCTCTCCCTCCTCCTCCACCCTCCACCTCCCTCATCATGCCCCTCTCCCTCTCCTCCACCCTCATCATGTATCTCTCCCTTTCCTCCACCCTCCTCCCCATCATGCCCCTCTCACTCTCCTCCACCCTCATCATGCATCTCTCCCTTTCCTCCACCCTCCTCCCCATCATGCCCCTCTCCCTCTCCTCCACCCTCATCATGTATCTCTCCCTCTCCTCCACCCTCCTCCCCATCATGCCCCTCTCCCTCTCCTCCACCCTCATCATGCATCTCTCCCTCTCCTCCACCCTCATCATGTATCTCTCCCTCTCCTCCACCCTCATCATGCCCCTCTCCCTCTCCTCCACCCTCATCATGTATCTCTCCCTCTCCTCCACCCTCCTCCCCATCATGCCCCTCTCCCTCTCCTCCACCCTCATCATGCATCTCTCCCTCTCCTCCACCCTCATCATGTATCTCTCCCTCTCCTCCACCCTCATCATGCCCCTCTCCCTCTCCTCCACCCTCATCATGTATCTCTCCCTCTCCTCCACCCCCCTCCCCATCATGCCCCTCTCCCTCTCCTCCACCCTCATCATGCATCTCTCCCTCTCCTCCACCCTCATCATGTATCTCTCCCTCTCCTCCACCCTCATCATGTATCTCTTCCTCTCCTCCACCCTCATCATGCATCTCTCCCTCTCTCCCACCCTCATCATGTATCTCTCCCTCTCCTCCACCCTCATCATGTATCTCTCCCTCTCCTCCACCCTCATCATGTATCTCTCCCTCTCCTCCACCCTCCTCCCCATCATGCCCCTCTCCCTCTCCTCCACCCTCATCATGCATCTCTCCCTCTCCTCCACCCTCATCATGTATCTCTCCCTCTCCTCCACCCTCATCATGTATCTCTCCCTCTCCTCCACCCTCCTCCCCATCATGCCCCTCTCCCTCTACTCCACCCTCATCATGTATTTCTCCCTCTCCTCCACCCTCCTCCCCATCATGCCCCTCTCCCTCTCCTCCACCCTCATCATGCCCCTCTTCCTCTCCTCCACCCTCCACCTTCCCTCACCATGTCCCTCTCCGTCTCTCTTTCCTAGCTCCCCCTGAGATGTGTACTGTTCCAGGGAATGGGAAGGGAATACAGCTGCTTCTGCTTCCACATCTTCCATCTACAAACGCCTCCCCCCTGCCTCCCCCTGCCTCCCTCCCGCCTTCTCCCTGCCTACCCATCTCCACTTGCCTCCCTCCTGCCTCCCACTGCCTCCCCCTGGCTCCTCCCTGCCTCCCCACAGGCTTCCTTAAAAGCTATCTTTAATAGGATTTGATGCCTGGGGCAGGGAGGCTGGGATGCAGGAAGGCACAATGGGTTGTTTGTACAAAGGTGAGATGTTTGTTTCAGGATGATATGCACGCTACCTCCAGGGGGGAGAAAGCCAACATACCAGCTGCTCTGACAATAACCTAGCTGTCGTCTCTGTACTGGATTCAGTTGTCTGGATGGTGAAAACCAAGTGGGAATTTGACACACAGTCAATTGATAGGTGTAATAACATTATCCATAGGCTACTGCACTGTTATAGGTCTATAGGTGTTTAACACAACAACTATTTTATAGTTGATATACAGTATCAGGATAAAGGTAAGACCCAGATGCAGACTGTGTCGAAGTAACAATGTTTATTACAGCAACAAGGGCAAAGGTACAGGACGGCAGCAGGCTCAGGATCAGGGGCAGGCAGAGTGGTCAGGCAGGTGGGCTCAGAGTTAGGACAGGCAAGGTTTAAAACCAGGAGGACGAGAAAAGAGAGACTGGGAGAAAAGCATGAGCAGATACAAAAAACAGTATTTGACTTGGCAAACAAGACGAACTGGCAACAGACAAACGGAGAACACAGGTATAAATACACAGGGGAAAACAGGGAAGATGGGCGACACCTGGAGGGGGTGGAGACAAGCACACAGACAGGTGAAACAGATCAGGGTGTGACAGTACAGTATGTTGTATCATGGTCCTCGTTCATGCTCCCCAGCAGGGCATATTGCACAATATCATTGAACCTTTTTGAAGCTCTCAAGTATCCCTAAACCTCTATGACGTGTTGTCATATATAACGTCAATGACTTCTTGACCTCGATAGTGGTGATAATGTCGGTTATTTTGTCAATTGGATTCAATACAGCAATTTCCTGAATGGACACAGGGACATGTTTCCTTGTGTAATGGGTGTGGTGACGCCATGAGTAATGCACGAGCAACCGGTGGATTGGAAAGACATACTTGACCTTTTTGACAGCATTGTCAGAACGTTTCCCTGGTGCTGTAATCACATAAGATGAGGTCAGTGATGCCGGGAGCGTCATGCGGTGGCCAATCATGTCTGAACAGAGTTCACAGGGAGGTGAAACGGCTAATAATCGCCCCAGGCTAACTCCAGCTAGGCTAACTCCTCTAACGCCCTCCCTGCTGGGACTGACTGACTGACGCTGGCTGGACACACACACAGACACACACTGGACACATGCGTTGAACAAACTCACTGGACACACACACTGGACACACACACACATGCATGCTGGACAAACACCCATACATGCTGGACAAACACACGCTGGACACACACACACGCTGGACACACACGCTAGACACACACATGCTGGACACACACACGCTGGACACACACACACGCTGGACACACACGCTAGACACACACATGCTGGACACACGCTGGACACACAAACATGCTGGACCCACACATACATGCTGGACACACGCACGTGTTGGACACACACATATACTGGACACACACACACACACACACACACACACTGGACACACTTAAACTCCCACCAGACAATAACAAGAGTGGATCCAAGAGTGGATCCTGCCATTGATTTCATGTGTGTGTCCAGGGCTGGTGTGTGTCTAGGTTTTCATCTGAGGGATGGAGACTTTCAGAGAGAAGACACACTGTGGTTCTGACTAAAGAGATATAGAGGGAAGAGATAGGCAGGTGTGTGTGTGTGTGTGTGTGTGTGTGTGTGTGTGTGTGTGTGTGTGTGTGTGTGTGTGTGTGTGTGTGTGTGTGTGTGTGTGTGTGTGTGTGTGCGTGCGCGAGCGTGTGCGCGAGCGTGTGCGCGAGCGCGTGCGCGTGTGTGTGTGTAAGGTGTTTGGGGTGAGCCGTAGCCATTCAACTGTGTCCATTCTCCCAAAAATGAATGTTTTTAGTTATTCAACTGTAGATGATATATTGTACCTTCAGCAGTCTCTCTTTCTCTGTCTTTGTGTCTTTCTCCCTCCTGCTGTTAGTAGGAGGTACAGCAGTAACACAATGGCATTTTCATTGTGAACCTATAACTTTATATTCACATCATTTCAAAGGAAGAACTTTTGACATTCACTGGCGAATTACTGGCTCCATCTATGAAGAGTGAGAGTGGTTTCATGTCTCCAGTCCATACAGCAGGCTGAGAAGGCCTCAGCCTTTCAATAATAGAAATGCATTATGTATGTTTTATGAATTTGTTATGAAGGCCTTATGTACAGTAGGTACCCGTCAAATAAAATGTTGCCAGAGCTACAATATTCACTGGGGATGCGTCCTATAAACGGTCCCTTGTGTAGTGTATGCTTGCTGCTGCTGGTAGACGAGGGGTTAAGAGGGATGTATCCCCCCTCCCTCCCTCTCTCTGATGTGGCACCAACGGTCTTCACTGAATGAGCCTAGTGTCCTGCTTTGTGCCCACCATCCCCTAAATCTTGGTGCTGTCAGGGCTGCTTGGAGAGGAGACTGTACCGCCTGGGCTGCTGGAGGAGACCCAGCCTTAGTCCCTGTCTCTGGCTTTATCTCTCTGACACGCCTGGTCTCTATGTGTGTGTGTGTCTGTGTGTCTGTGTCTGTGTCTGTGTCTGTGTCTGTGTCTGTGTCTGTGTCTGTGTCTGTGTCTGTGTCTGTGTGTGTGTGTGTGTGTGTGTGTGTGTGTGTGTGTGTGTGTGTGTGTGTGTGTGTGTGTGTGTGTGTGTGTGTGTGTGTGTGTGTGTGTGTGTGTGTGTGTGTGTGTATATATAGCTGGATATAAGGATGTGCCTGTCTCTGGGTTATAACCAGCACATCAGTGCCACCAGTTGTCAGTAGGTTGTTACTACAGTAATACAGCTGAGGTCTGAGGTGAGGCTGCTCTGCTCTCTCTTCTCAGCCCACGTATCAGCGCAGCACACTGGGATCCGTCTCACAGCCCCTCTGCTTCTGCCGTGGAGAGGAGATTAGCAGAATGTGTCTCTTTCTTTCTCTCCCTATGTCTCTCCCTCTGTCTCTCCATCCATTGCTCTCACTCTCTTTCTCCATTGCACGCTCCTAAAACGCATGACTTCCCTCCCAGTCACAGGGTGCTTTCGTCCAGTCATCCACACTTCCCCTTGTAGCTAAGAAGCTTGTTTTCCAAAATAACTGCTGCCCTTTCTTAAAGTGGTGGTGCGGAACTTCTTTGGACTCAATGGGATTTTAACAATGGACAGACAGCCTGAAAAACAAAGTACATACATTGAATTTTGTACCACTCTCAAGAGACAACACTCTAAAAATGTATGAATTTCCATTTCCATGGCTGTTTAGAGTGTGTACTCATGGCTAGCATCTATTACTGTAAATATGTATATACAGTATTCCCGAATATTTCTCAGACTGTTCTAAGACTGCAAAAAACAACATGTTTACGCTTCTTCAAGAACTGGCTTCCCAGATGGAGGTCTCTTGGAGTCTGTTCATGTGTGGTCAGGTGAGGGTTAACAGAGAGGTCAGGTCAGGGGTTAACTCTGTAAGATTAGAAATCCTCTCCTGGGGCCTCATTTATAACATGTGTGTCCATTTTGCACTAATTATCTGCGTGCGCCATTTCTGAAAAGACTGCACATGCACAAAAAGGATGAGATTTATGTGCTCATTATTTTGTTGCGCCAGCACACCATACAAGCACATGTTTCCCATTATAAATCAGACCTGTTGTACAACTGAGTGCGCGTGAACAAGCATGATAACTGAATAATGCCCATCATTCACCTTTTCTGGTGACAATAACACCCTTGTGTGCTGTATACTTTGGAAGTATTGGAATTAGGCCAAGACAGTACATCTAAAAGAAATATCAATGGCCAACTTGATTCCTGTCTTTGGAAGTGTTGGCAGAATGTTGTATTTTTTTGCAGTGACATGTTCTGTATCTGACCATTTCTGAAAAACACTCAAGAAATGAAAATTGTAGTGGACCTGTAAAACGATCATTTTAATTCAATAATGTCATGCATTTACTTTCTCCTAAACCTAAATATACTGCACTACCCATGAATTCTGAAACATTTTCTACACTAAGACAGTGGTAGTCTACACACTTTAAATTCAACTGTATGTAATAAACTGCACTCCCTTTTGGATACATAGAGCAAACCCTTGGAATTATAATAGCCTGTCCAATAAGCTCAGTTAAATGAGATGTGCTCATGGTAATTTGTTGTATGGCTACTTCAGGAATATGAACTCATCATGGCCAGAAAAGGTGCAATGGTTACAATTTGTATTTGTATTTATTAAGGATCCCAATTACTTCCTGCCAAGGCAGCAGCTACTCTTCCTGGGGTCCAGCATAATTAAGGCAGTTATATACAATTTTAAATATTACATGACATTACATTTCATAACACTTTACCCAATACATTTAGTGTGTTCCCTCAGGCCACTACTCCACTATCACATATTTACAATACAACATCCATGTGTATGTGTGTGTACAGTGCATGTCTTAACATGTGTATGTGTGTCTGTGCCTGTGTGTCTCTTCACAGTCCCCGCAGTTCCATAAAGTTTATTGCTATCTGTTTTCTTATCTGATTCTACGGCTTGCATCTAGGCTACGGGAGAAATTTGACATGACAGTATTCAGACGTAGCTTACAAACGTCAATGGAAAAGGTGAACAGTCTGTTCTGCCACTAAACTGCGCTTCGGAAAGGATGTTATAGAGCAAAATATTTTAAATACCGCTAGCTTATCTATTTACTACCGTGAAGTCTTCCCAATGAAATGATGGGATGAATGGTAGCCTATCCTAACTTGTTGTAGGCACATAGGCTATTTCACGAGTATGAAACCACCACAGTTAGAACATGTATCCTGCAATGATCATGAAAATATATATTTTTTTTAGAATGCAAAGATAAAATAATGGATTTTTGCTCTTCTCACTAACATCAAATGATGGCATCTTCTTATTATATTTAGTCAACCGTTTTTTTGTTATGAATAAGTCATCATAAGGCTACTAGGCTACCCAAGGCTACTAGGCTACTTCTTGCAACGCAATACTCCAACCACTAGAAACTGTGCGTACACGTGTGTCTAAAGTCTACGGGAGGAGAAGTACATTCTCACATCAAGTTCAGTCTTTATAAATGCCAACTTTTGTGTGAAAACTGCCGCACGCATGTTTTGTGGCATATTTTGTGCGTATGGCAACGTTTAGAAATGAGGCCCCTGGTGTATGGATGAAGGAATGTATTCTCTCCGGATTCCTCTTACATCAATGTGTGTCTGTCTGTGGAAGCCTGTCTCTCTCTCCCTCTCTTTTCCTTGGTTGCCTTTCACTCAGTCTCTCTCTCCATCTATTTCTATGTCTACTATGTCTCTCTGTCTGTACTAGCTTGATAGCATTGCTCTATTTCTGTGTTACTCTATCTGTCTCATTTCTCTGAGTGCCTTTCTGTTTGTCCACAACAGATGTTATCCATCTTTCTAACCTGGTGTCATGTGTCTTCCTGTTCCTCTCATATACAGTGTGTGACAAAGAGAGAGAGCACTCATAATGGAACGGAAATCATATAGACGGAGGTATGGTGAAAGAAAGAGAAAGGGGCCGAGAGAGGAGAGAGAGAGTGTGTGTGAGAGAGTGAGCGAGAGAGCGAGAGAGAGCAAGAGAGAGCGAGAGAGAGCGAGAGAGAGCGAGAGAGAGAGAGCGAGAGAGAGAGAGAGAGAGAGAGAGAGAGAGGGAAATAATTGAAGGAGAGCTAGTGGTGAGGAGGGTCAGTGGAGCGGCAGCAGCAGATGTAACCTTGTCTTTGTCCTTGTGTCTCTGGTAAGAAACAGGAAGCCCTCGCTAGCGTAACGTTGCTCACACCATAAGGTGCACCTTTTGCAATGCAGAAGCTGGGAAACACAGATTGCCAATCCATGTTTGAAATGTCAGGAAATCCATATCGATGAGAGAGAGTGCAGTGAGTGTCCTCTCTCTCTTCCACTTGACATTGTGTGTAAAGCTGTGAAAGGGTGGAGGAAACATCTCTAAAATGATGTAATATGTTGTTGTTGTTGTTGTTGAGTATTAGGCGCTCTCTTATTTTCATGTGAGCTCATAATGCAGTGTATTTGTGTTCTTTGTCTTGGCACAAACATACATTGGCAAAAAAAGTCTAAAAAGACATTTAATTTCAAGTAATTACGTGTAATTCCTTTGGTTTCCCCACTAAAAGGTTGGGATATTGTTAATGCAGACCTGTTCAGTTCAGATGGAGTAGGGCTCAATGTAGAGCTCACTTCACTTTAGCAGCAGTGGCCTTGTCATTCATGCCAATAAAGCTTAAATCTGAGCAAAACAGAGCGGGGGTGGGAGAGAGGGAGAGAGAAAAAAAGAGAGAGAAACACAGAGATAGAGATAGAGAGAGAGAGAGGCGAGAGAGAGAGAGAGAGAGAGAGAGAGAGAGAGAGAGAGAGAGAGAGAGAGAGAGAGAGAGAGAGAGAGAGAGAGAGAGAGAGAGAGAGAGATGCATTTGGGTGTTATGTCTCTCCCGGGTCAGAACTTTTATTAGGAGGAATGACAGTCAATGTCCCTCGGCTGGGTCTTATTTTCAAGATTATTATTTTGAACATTAACACATTAAACTCTGGCATATGGGACATTGGTCGGAACTATATTGAGTGGAAAGAAAGTCTCTAAGGACTGGTTGCTTAACAGAACAGAGCTGGATAAAGTCGCTACCTGTTAGACACACAAAAAAATGCTAACAATAACAGATTAAATTAAGTTTGGCCAGAGATCTGTGGAATAGGTTTATAGTATTTATTACAACACAATACAATGTCATATTATCAATCTACAACATGGGCCTGGGAGACTCACAGGGATATTGGTATACACAGTACTCCACCAATTATCAATTCTTCTACTTCATACTTCTTGTATTCCCCATGTTTTTTAAAACATACATGCACTGTCATTTAAATGTATAATCCTTAGTTGCTGCAGTGCTTTCAGAAAGTATTCACACCTCTTGACTTTTTTGTTGTGTTACAGCCTGAGATTTTGTGTCACTTGCCTACAAACGTTATCCCATAACGTAAAAGTGGAATGATTGTTTCTAAATGTGTACAAATTCATTAAAACTGAAAAGCTGAAATGTCTCAAGCCAATAAGTATTCAACCCCTTTGTTATGGCAAGCCTGAATATGTTAATGAATACAAATATGATTAACAAGTCACATAATAAGTTGCATGGACTCACACTGTGTAATAATAGTGTTTAACATGATTTTTGAATGACTATCTCATCTCTGTACCCCACACATACAATGATCTGTAAGGTCCCTCAGTCGAACAGGGAATTTTAAACACAGATTCAACCACAACGACCAGGGAGGTTTTCCAATGCCTCGCAAAGAAGGGCACCTATTGGTAGATGGATAAAAACAAAGATACAAAGATACATGCATCCTTCCTAACTGCCGGAGAGGAAGGAAACTGCTCAGGGATTTCATCATGAAAACAATGGTGACTTTAAAATAGTTACAGAATTTAATGGCTGCAATAGGAGAAAACAAAATACAAAGTGTCCTGAATACAAAGCGCTATGTTTGGGGCAAATCCAACACAACACATCACTGAGTACCACTCTTCATATTTTTAAGCATGGTGGTGGCTGCATCATGTTATGGATATGCTTGTCATCGGCAAGGAGAAGGGAGGTTTTTTTAGGATTAAAGAAACTGAATAGAGCTTTCCATCAGACACTGGGAGACAAATTCACCTTTCAGCAGGACAACAACGCAAAATACAAGGCCAAATATACACTGGAGTCCACTTGAAAATCTATGTCAAGACTTGAAAATGGCTGTTTAGCAATGATCAACCACCAAGATGACAGAGCTTGAAGACTTTTTGAAAGTATAGTGTGCAAATATTGTACAATCCAGGTGTGTGAAGCTCTTAGAGACTTACCCAGAAATACTCACATCTGTAATCGCTGCCAAAGGGGATTCTAACATGTATTTACTTAGGGGTGTGAATACTTATGTAAATGAGGCATTTCTCTATTTCTTTTTTAATACATTTGTAAAATCATTATGGGGTTTTGTGTGTAGATGGGTGAGAACAAATATCAATTTAATCCATTTTGAATTCCGGGTGTAACACAACAAAATGTGGAATAAGTCAATGAGTATGAAAACTTTCAGAAAGCACTGTACACGCATTTTTGGTATGGAAAACCATGATATACCCATTGATTCTTGAAGAATATAACTTATAAATGCCTCATGAGCTAAGTTCAGCTGTCTTTTTACCAAAACAGAGATGGGTTGATACGCTTTATTATTGTTTCAATTAAGGACTCTAGCTTCAAGGTTTAAACCCCGCAATGTTTTCTCTCTGCCTCATGACAAAATGTGTAGAATTTCAGGAAATTAGCTTGAAAATTGAAAAATCTTCTCTCCGAGGTCAAGAGGCGGGCCTTTACTATATTTGTTCCAATTGCCCAAGACTTGGTTAATTTGGTCATGCAATGCCAAAGTCATAGTAAAACTTCTTGTATGTATTTTTATGAAGTGTATGTATTTTTATGAAACGAGTGCATTACAACGGAACGACTTGATTAGTGTAGTGTTAGCTGGCTACACAGTTGTCTTTGCTATCTTTGATTTGTTTGATCTTAGCTAGCTACTTAGCTGGCTACATAGCCGTCTTTGTATCAAAGATAATTGTGTAGTTATTGAGGTTCGCTGAGGTTCGCTAGCCAGGTATTCCCGTCCTAACGTAACGTAACGTAACGGAGTCAACCCTGCTAGCTAGCCAGCTAGCCACCGATTAGCAGCACTGTAGAAACGATTACATTACAACGGAACGACTTGATTAGTGTAGTGTTAGCTAGCTACATAGTTGTCTTTGCTATCTTTGTATCTAAGATAATTGTGTAGCTTTGAGTAATTATCGGTTAGCTAGCCAGCTATTTTCGCCTGCCGCGCTGCCGTCCTCCTACCTAGCCAACACTGCTAGCTAACACTGCTAGCTAGCCAACTTCTACCGAATAGCAGCACTGTAGAAACTTACGTTACAACGGAACGACTTGATTAGCGTAGTGTTAGCTAGTTGTCTTTGCTGTCCTTGTATCCAAGATAATTGTGTAGTTTAGAGAAATTGTCGAGGTTACCTAGCCAGCTTCACTTTCAACAACGCAGCCACTGCTAGCCAGCCTACTTCACCAGCCAGCAGTACTATATCATTTTAGTCAATAAGATCTTTTATTTTATTTTTTTGCAACGTAAGCTTAACTTTCTGAACATTCGAGACGTGTAGTCCACTTGTCATTCTAATCTCCTTTGCATTAGCGTAGCCTCTTCTGTAGCCTGTCAACTATGTGTCTGTCTATCCCTGTTCTCTCCTCTCTGCACAGACCATACAAACGCTTCACACCGCGTGGCCGCGGCCACCCTAACCTGGTGGTCCCAGCCCGCACGACCCACGTGGAGTTCCAGGTCTCCGGTAGCCTCTGGAACTGCCGATCTGCGGCCAACAAGGCAGAGCTCATCTCAGCCTATGCGTCCCTCCAGTCCCTCGACTTCTTGGCACTGACGGAAACATGGCTCACCACAGATAACACTGCTACTCCTACTGCTCTCTCTTCGTCTGCCCACGTGTTCTCGCAAACCCAGAGAGCTTCTGGTCAGCGGGGTGGTGGCACCCGGATCCTCATCTCTCCCAAGTGGTCATTCTCTCTTTCTCCCCTTACCCATCTGTCTATCGCCTCCTTTGAATTCCATGCTGTCACAGTTACCAGCCCTTTCAAGCTTAACATCCTTATCATTTATCGCCCTCCAGGTTCCCTCGGAGAGTTCATCAATGAGCTTGATGCCTTAACCTGTTGGGGATGGGGGCGCTGTTTAGACTATTTATGCTAATGTGGCTAATTTTTTAAACGGCTTCCCACAAAATCCTTGATCGTACAATATGCATATTATTATTATTATTGGATAGAAAACAGTCTATAGTTTCTATAGGAGTTGAAATTTTGTCTCTAAGTGGAACAGAGCCCATTCTACAGCAATTTCCCTGACATGGAGTCAGACTTGAGAAATGTTGGCCACTTTTCTGAAGTCAGTTAAAAGGGCACTGTCGTTGCTATGACTATACGGACACTTCTTACGTCTTCCCCTGGATGCCTTTACGTGATGACGATTCCAACGGGCTCGATTGCGCGTTCACAGGCCCTACAAATGAAAAAACTCTGAAGCTAGTCATTCTTTGGGAGCTGCGTAACGCGCGTGGAAGACACCGACCCTCTCCTGTTCCAAGCGTTAGTTTAGCCTGTTATATTTCTCCGGTCATCTTTTCACTCGTTATAGGAGTTACAAACATCATAAAGTAGTTAATTTAAAGCGTTTTATAGCAATTTATATCCGTTTAGTGCGATTTTGGGACATTTATTTTTGCAACGATGTGAAAAGTTGGGCACGCTTTTCAGTTCATCCCGAACGTAGTTGACATTTCCACATGGCAAGAGGACAGCTTTCCACCAAAAGACGATTTCTCCCAAGAAAGGATCCTTTGCCCAAGATACTGATGGAAGAACAGCTCAAGGTAGGACATTTTTATTATGATAAATCGTGTTTCTGTCGAAACATTTTAGTGGCTTAGGACGCCATGTTTTTTGACGTAGCTTCGCTTGGCGCAAACTGTATTGAAAAGTAAGGATAAATTAAAAAATGTAATAACGCAATTGTATTAAGAATTAAATTGTCTATCAATCCCTGTCCACCCTATATTTTTTAGTCACGTTTATGAGTATTTATGTATAAGAGTAGATCACTGTCTAAGTGGCGCAAGGACATTTTCTGACCAGCTGAGCTACATTTCACATTGTCTAACCATGATTTTGGTGGCTAAATATAAACATTTTCGATCAAACTGTATATGCATGTTGTAATGTGATGTTACAGGAGTGTCATCGGAAGAATTCTGAGAAGGTTAGTGAAAAAATTAATATCTTTTGGCGATGTTGACTTTTATCGCTCACTTTGGCTAGAATCAATGCTGGGCTGCTAATTGCTATGTGCTAAGCTAATATAACGATTTATTGTGTTTTCGCTGTAAGACACTTAGAAAATCTGAAATATTGTCTGTATTCACAGGATCTGTGTCTTTCGATTCGTGTATGCTGTGTATTTTTACGAAATGTTTGATGATTAGTAGTTAGGTAAACACGTTGCTCATTGTAATTATTCTAGTCCATTTGTGATGGTGGGTGCAATTGTAAACTATGCCATATACCTGAAATATGCACTTTTTTCTAACAAAACCTATCCCATACCATAAATATGTTATCAGACTGTCATCTAATGAGTTTTTTTGTTGGTTAGGGGCTATAAATATCTTAGTTTAGCCGAATTGGTGATGGCTACTGGTGTTGGTGGACAAATAAAAGATGGTGGATTATGCTAATGTGTTTTTAGGTAATAGATGTACATCTTTACATATTGTGTCTTCCCTGTAAAACATTTTAAAAATCGGAAATGTTGACTGGATTCATAAGATCTGTGTCTTTCATTAGCTGTATTGGACTTTAATGTGTGAAAGTTAAATATTTTAAAAAAATATTTTTTTTGAATTTCGCGGCACTGGTTTTTCAGTGGGGGGGGGGGGGGTGTGCCGCTAGCGCCACGCTGATCCTAGACAGGCTAGAATAATTACAATGAGCAACGTGTTTACCTAACTACTAATCATCAAACATTTCGTAAAAATACACAGCATACACGAATCGAAAGACACAGATCCTGTGAATACAGACAATATTTCAGATTTTCTAAGTGTCTTACAGCGAAAACACAATAAATCGTTATATTAGCTTAGCACATAGCAATTAGCAGCCCAGCATTGATTCTAGCCAAAGTGAGCGATAAAAGTCAACATCGCCAAAAGATATTAATTTTTTCACTAACCTTCTCAGAATTCTTCCGATGACACTCCTGTAACATCACATTACAACATGCATATACAGTTTGATCGAAAATGTTTATATTTAGCCACCAAAATCATGGTTAGACAATGTGAAATGTAGCTCAGTTGGTCAGAAAATGTCCTTGCGCCACTTAGACAGTGATCTACTCTTATACATAAATACTCATAAACGTGACTAAAAAATACAGGGTGGACAGGGATTGATAGACAATTTAATTCTTAATACAATTGCGTTATTACATTTTTTAATTTATCCTTACTTTTCAATACAGTTTGCGCCAAGCGAAGCTACGTCAAAAAACATGGCGTCCTAAGCCACTAAAATGTTTCGACAGAAACACGATTTATCATAATAAAAATGTCCTACCTTGAGCTGTTCTTCCATCAGTATCTTGGGCAAAGGATCCTTTCTTGGGAGAAATCGTCTTTTGGTGGAAAGCTGTCCTCTTGCCATGTGGAAATGTCAACTGCGTTCGGGATGAACTGAAAAGCGTGCCCAACTTTTCACATCGTTGCAAAAATAAATGTCCCAAAATCGCACTAAACGGATATAAATTGCTATAAAACGCTTTAAATTAACTACCTTATGATGTTTTTAACTCCTATAACGAGTGAAAAGATGACCGGAGAAATATAACAGGCTAAACTAACGCTTGGAACAGGTGCGCGCCGGTGTACTCTTGGCTCATGACGCAGCTCCCAAAGAATGACTAGCTTCAGGGTTTTTTCATTTGTAGGGCCTGTGAACGCGCAATCGACCCCGTTGGAATCGTCATCACGTAAAGGCATCCAGGGGAAGACGTAAGAAGTGTCCGTATAGTCATAGCAACGACAGTGCCCTTTTAAACGACTTCAGAACAGTGGCCAACATTTCTCAAATCTGACTCCATGTCAGGGAAATTGCTGTAGAATGGGCTCTGTTCCACTTAGAGACAAAATTTCAACTCCTATAGAAACTATAGACTGTTTTCTATCCAATAATAATAATAATATGCATATTGTACGATCAAGGATTTTGTGGGAAGCCGTTTAAAAAATTAGCCAAATTAGCATAAGTAGTCTAAACAGCGCCCCCATCCCCAACAGGTTAAATGTAAATGTAAATGTAATGAAGGGTCCCTGATGAATTTGCTACCACAAAAAGGGTCCCTGGCCCCAAAACATTTGAGAACCCCTGCATTATATGATAACGATCATAGAGGGGCAGACAACAAAAGGATAGCCACTTTAAATTTCACTGCCTGAGAAAGAAATGTTCTTATTTGTTTTGTACATAATGGTAGCCTTGTCAAATAATAGCTACCATCCAATATTTTTGGAATGTCTTGGTTCTATTAAACCAATGTCAATGTGAGGCTTTTAGAACATCTTGTTAATTCTTAGAACATCTTCCCACTGAGCACAGAGGTCAATTCAACGTCCATTCCACATTGGTTCAACATCACTTCATTTAAATGGTTGTGCTCAGGAGGTTGTTACTTCTTTAGCATTCTTGGAGAATGTATGTAGACTTTGGGCTTGGATACATGGAGCCTACACACCTAAAACCCATACAGAGTGTTTAAAAGGACTGTGCAGTGCCTTCGGAAAGTATTCAGACCGCTTGACTTTTTCCACATTTTGTTATGTTGCAGGCTTATTCTAAAAGTGATTCAAGATTTCTTTCATCATCAATCTACACACAATACCCAATAATGACAAACCCTCTACTCAGTACTTTGTTGAAGGAGCTTTGGCAGCAATTGTAGCATCGAGTTTTCTTGGGTATGACGCTACAAGCTTGGCACACCTGTATTTGGGGAGTTTCTCCCATTCTTCTTTGCAGATCCTCTCAAGCTCTGTCAGGTTGGATGGGGAGCGTTGGTGCACAGCTATTTTCAGGTCTCTCCAGAGATGTTCGATCGGGCTCAAGCCCGGGCTCTGACTGGACCACTCAAGGACATTCAGTGACTTGTCCTGAAACCACTCCTGCGTTGTCTTGGCTATGTGCTTAGGGTCGTTGTCCTGCTGGAAGGTGAACCTTTGCCCCAGGGGACCTTCAATGCTGCAGAAAGGTTTTTGTACCCTTCCCCAGATCTGTGTTTCGACACAATCCTGTCTCGGAGCTCTACAGACAATTCCTTCAACCTCATGGCTTGGTTTTTGCTCTGACATGCACTGTCAACTGTGGGACCTTATAGAGGCAGGTGTGTGCCTTTCCAAATCATGTTCAATCAATTGAATTTACCACAGGTGGACTACAATCAAGTTGTAGAAACATCTCAAGGATGATCAATGGAAACAGGATGTACCTGAGCTCAATTTTAAGTGTCAAAGCAAAGGGTCTGATTATGCATGTAAATAAGGTATTTATTTATTTATTTTTTTACCTAAAAAAAAATCATCTGATAAAGCATTATAGGGTATTGTGTGTAGATTGCTGAGGAATTGTTTTTATTTAATCCATTTTAGAACAAGGCCGTAACGAAACAAAATGTGGAAAAAGTCAAGGGGTCTGAATACTTTCCGAAGGCACTGTATATGCATTGTGAGACATACTGTTCATAAGGGTGTACATATGGTGTATGCAAACCATACATTACATTCACATTTACATTTAAGTCATTTAGCAGACGCTCTTATCCAGAGCGACTTACAAATTGGTGCATTCACCTTATGACATCCAGTGGAACAGCCACTTTACAATGGTGCATCTAAATCTTTTAAGGGGGGGGGGGGGGTCAGAAGGATTACTTTATCCTATCCTACAATACGAAGCAGGACATGAAAGACAATACTCAATGTTCTCTGTAGCACTCACTGATGTAATCATGAAGTTCTTTTAGAGGCTGGTTATGGCATACATTAACTCCACCATCCCAGACACCCTAGGCCCACTCTAATTTGCATACCGCCGCACCAGATCCATATATGATGTAATCTCAATTGCTCTCTACACTGCCATCAAACCCCTAGATAAGAGGAATACCTATGTGAGAATGCTGTTCATTAACTACAGCTCAGGGCTCAACACCATCGTCCCCTCCAAGCTCATCACCAAGTTTAGGGCTCTGGGTCTGAACACCTCTGTCTGCAACTGGATCCTGGACATCCTGATAGGCCGACCCCAGGTGATGAGGGTAGGCAACATCACCTCCGCCATGCTGACCCTCAACACAGGGGCCCCACAGTGGTGTGTGCACAGTCCCCTCCTGTGCACCCTGTTCATCCACAACTGCATGGCCATGCACAACTCCAACACCATCATCAAGTTTGCTGAGGAACAACGGTGGTAGGCCTGATCACCGGTGATAGAGAGTCAGCCTACAGGGAGGAGGTCAGGGACCTGGCAGTGTAGTGGCAGAACAATAACCTCTCCCTCTACGTTAGTAAGACCAAGGAGCTGATAGTGGACTATGGGGGGCGAGCACGTCCCCATCCACATCGACTGGCCTGCAGTGGAGCAGGTTGAGCACTTTAAGTTCCTCGGTGTCAAAATCAATAAAGACTTACAACGGTACAAACACACACAGTCATGAAGAAGACGCGGCAGCGCATCCTCCCATTCAGAAGTTTGAAAAAGTTTTGCATGAGCCCACAAATCCTCAAAAAGTTCAACAGCTGTACCATTGAGAGCATTTTGGCTGGCTGCATCACTGCCTGGTATGGCAATAACACCGCCCTCGATCTCATGGCGCTACAGAGGGTGGTGCGGACAGCCCATCACTGGGACCAAGCTCCCTACCATCCAGGACATCTATATCAGGCGGTGTGGTAGGAAGGCCTGGAAAATAGTTAAAGACTCCAACCACCCAAGGCATAGACTATTCTCTTTGCTTCTGCACTGCAAGCAGTACCAGTGCATCAAGTCTGATACCAATAGGCTCTTGAACAGCTTCTATTCCCAAGAAATAAGACTGATAAATAGTTATCTGAGTTAGCCTTGTATGTTCATTTTATTTGTATTTTTGCAGTGTCTCTATGCACACTCACAGGGCCCTACACACTCACACTCACTCCATCATTTGCTCACTCACACATAATATGCACATACATTTATACTGACTCCATACAACAGCACACCCACTGACATGCAAGCTCCTGCTACTCTGTTAATCTTATATCCTGTTGCCTAGTCACCTTACCCCTAAACATATCTACCTCCATCACTACAGTATCCCTGCACATTGTAAATATGGTATTGAAACTGACCCCGTATATAGTATGCTTACTTACTTATTGTGTTCTTAATTTTTCTCATGTTTTTTTCCTAGTATTACATTTTTATTGATTATTGCACTGTTGGATTTTGAGTTTGCAAGAAAGGTTTTTCACTGTACTTGTGCACTTGAAACTTCACTGTGTGTGTGTGTGTGTGTGTGTGTGTGTGTGTGTGTGTGTGTGTGTGTGTGTGTGTGTGTGTGTGTGTGTGTGTGTGTGTGTGTGTGTGTGTGTGTGTGTGTGTGTGTGTGTGTGTGTGCGTGCGTGCGTGCGTGCGTGCGTGCGTGTGTGTTCCTTTTCATTGGGGAGAACATTTATCATATACTGTAAATTATCCTAAAAGTGTTTAAGCAGCACTTTTTATTTCACAGTAAAGACTTCAGGTAAAAGATGTTTCGAATGACTAAATTAAAAGTGTTTCTTGTTCAGCACAGCGTGTGCTCTAATCTAAAGTAATGAAAATAAAAGGCTTTCTGGGGCGGTGTGTGCTCTCATTTAAAGGAAGAGAGGGAGAGGACGGGGAGTCTAAGCAGCAACTATAGATACATTTCACTTTACAGGGAACCATGGGGAGAGGAAGAGAGGGATGAAAGAGGGAGCGAAGGGGAGAGAGGGAGAGGGAGAAAGAGGGAGCGAAGGGGAGAGAGGGAGACGGAGAAAGAGGGAGCGAAGGGGAGAGAGGGAGAGGGAGAAAGAGGGAGCGAAGGGGAGAGAGGGAGAGGGAGAAAGAGGGAGCGAAGGGGAGAGAGGGAGAGGGAGAAAGAGGGAGCGAAGGGGAGAGAGGGAGAGGGAGAAAGAGGGGAAAAGGCAAAGGAAAATCAATAAAGTCATCAAACATGAATTGAGTTCTGAAATGACTTAAGTCCCATCAGGATGGTGAGGGTGTACAGGAGGTGAGGTGCAGTATAAGGACCTGTACACAGCTGACTTCTCAACGCCCTTCAGTAGAGATGACACTCAATCAGGCTGATCTAACCTTTACGTGCACCTCCAAGTCCAGAGCACAGAGACTAGCCACACTGCACTGAGGGGCTTTACTGTCCTCAACTCCGCTGCTCCCGTTCCTTCATTGTACCTGTCCTATTATTCCCAAGAGAGAAGATCTCTCTCTCTCTCTCTCAATTCAATTCAATTCAATTCAATTCAAGGGGCTTTATTTGCATGGGAAACATGTGTTAACATTGCCAAAGCAAGTGAGGTAGATAATATACAAAAGTCAAATAAACAATAAAAAATGAACAGTAAACATTACACATACAGAAGTTTCAAAACAATAAAGACATTACAAATGTCATATTATATATATATGCAGTGTTTTAACAATGTACAAATGGTTAAAGCACACAAGTTAAAGTAAATAAACATAAATATGGGTTGTATTTACAATGGTGTTTGTCTCTCTCTCTCTCTGGGGAGTAATGCACTAATGTGTTTGTGTGACCTAAGACTGATCATCACCATGTTCTCTCCCTCTCTTCCCTCTCTCTCCTCTATTTAATCTATCTACCCTTGTGTTCCCTCCATTTATCCCATTCCCTGAATCACTTTCTTACCACTCTACCCATTATCCTCTCTCCTTTTATTATCCTCTCTCCTTCCTCATTCCCACATCTCTGTCTTATATGACTTTGAGTTTCCTTGGGACCATGTGTTTGCTTGAGGGCAAGGTCATCCTCAGTGTTTAAACTGTGTTCCTTTTGAATTGGGGAGGAACAACTGCAACACTGCATCTCCACACCCAGTGAAAAATGAGCAGAATGCAACATGATACTCCAGATGAGGCCTTTTTAAGGACTTACATGTTCTCAGGATTCAGACAGCCTTCTCCCCATCTCCATTCTACACCGTGCGTTCAGTATACAGCCAGACAGCCAGCCATTGTTGACTCGGCTAATAGGTTCCTCAAAGTGTTTGGGAGAAAGCGTTGATGAGTCAATATAAGCACTTTGCTTAGCTAAACAAGCCGGGAACTAAATCTGATCTGGGAATGCAGAGTATTGCTTTTCCCTCTGTTGTGTAAACTCCTCTCTCTTTCTGTATAGAGGTCCTTGTGCCCGCTCACATACCAAGGTCTATACCACCTTTATGTGAGCAGAATACTGTAGTACATAGGTCTCACTCAACAAGCTATACCACCTGTATGTGAACAGAACACATATGGAAGTGCATGTAACAACCTCTTGTAGCTAATTCAATGGGAAGCAGCGCTACAAAGACAGGGTTTGTCCTGTGAACATCTTTGATTAAGTAAACTCTACTGTAGATCCATTCAGGTCTTCCAACTGTGCTCTGTATCCACGAAGGAATATGATGAAAGACAACCACTCTATTTTGTCCCTTCATTGAATATGTCACCCTCCCTAGGAGAGGGGCTGACCTTGATCATTTATTGTTAAGACCCTTGCTCCCTTCGGACTAAACGTGGAGTCTGAAGCCATTCTTGTGATTATTGTGTTTTTACTATCCATTGTAAATAATGTTTGTAGGCCTATGTAACCAAATTGTATCGATGATCGTATGTTATCCCGTCACGCTTTTTATATGTTCTATTTACAGTGCCTTGTTCAGACCCCTTGACTTTTTTCCATATTTTGTTACGTTACAGCCTTATTCTAAAGTTGATTACCTTTTTTGTTTTCCTCATCAATCTACACACAATACCCCATAATGACAAAGCAAAAACAGAAATGTTTGCAAATGTATTACATAAAAAAAATAGACATTTCACATTTACATAAGTATTCAGGCCCTTTACTCACTGCTTTGTTGAAGGACCTTTGGCATCGATTACAGCATTGAGTCTTCTTGGGTATGAAACTACAAGCTTGGAACACCTGTATTTGGGGAGTTTCTCCCATTCTTCTCTGCAGATCATCTCAAGCTCTGTCAGGTTGGATGGGGAGCGTTGCTGCACAGCTATTTTCATGTCTCTCCAGAGATGTTCGATCAGGTTCAAGTCCGGGCTCTGGCTGAGCCACTCAAGAACATTCAGACTTGTCCCGCAGCCACTTCTGCATTGTCTTGGCTGCGTGCTTAGGGTCGTTGTCCTGTTGAAAGATAAACCTTTGCTCAAGTCTGAGGTCCTGAGCGCTCCGAAGTAGGTTTTCATCAAGGATCTCTATGTACTTTGCTCTGTTCATCTTTGCTTCGATCCTGACTAGTCTCCCAGTCCATGCCGATGAAAAACATCCCCACAGCCTGATGCTGCCACCATCATGCTTCACCGTAGGGATGGTGCAAGGTTTCCTCCAGATGCATTCAGGCCAAAGAGTTCTTGGTTTCACCAGAGAATCTTTTTTCTCATCGTCTGAGAGTCTTTAGGTGCCTTTTGGCAAACTCCAAGCGTGCTGTCATGTGCCTTTCACTGAGGAGTGGCTTCCATCTAGCCACTCTACCATAAAGGCCTGATTGGTAGAGTGCTGCAGAAATGGTTGTCCTTCTGGTAGTTTTTCCCATCTCCACAGAGGAACTCCAGAGCTCTGTCAGAGTGAACATTGCGTTCTTGGTCACATCCTGACCAAGACCCTTCTCCCCCAAATGCTCAGTTTGGCGACCAGCTCTAGGACTAGTCTTAATGGTTCCAAACTTCTTCCATTTAAGAATGATGCAGGCTTTTGTGTTCTTGGGGACCTTCAATGCTGAAGAAAGGTTTTTGTACCCTTCCCCAGATCTGTGTTTCGACACAATCCTGTCTCGGAGCTGTACAGACAATTCCTTCAACCTCATGGCTTGGTTTTTGCTCTGACATGCACCGTCAACTGTGGGACCTTATAGAGGCAGGTGTGTGCCTTTCCAAATCATGTTCAATTAATTAAATTTACCACAAGTGGACTCCAATAAGTTGTAGAAACATCTCAAGGATGATCAATGGAAATGGAGCTCAATTTTGAGTCGCATAGCAAAGGGTTGAATACTTGTGTAAATAAGGTATTTCTGTTTTTTATTTTTAATAAAATGTGACAACATTTCTAAAACCCTGTTTTCACTTTGTCATTATGGAGTATTGTGTTTAGAACAAGGCTGTAACGTAAAAAAATGTGGAAAAAGTCAAGAGGTCTGAATACTTTTCCGTAGGCACTGTGTAAATCAACTAATGACATCAAGCCACACCCGGCCATGATTACAAACACCTGGGTGTCCTTTGAAACTATATGAACTAGTGACCCGCAGTGTTTGTCATTATAACCTGAGGAAGACAGCTTGTCTGTCCAAACGTTGGTCATTCAATTATTGCATCTGAGTTCCTAGAATGTGCGTCTCTCCTTTTTTTCATATGGTGAAAGGTCAAACAGGTCTTATGTAAGACTGATAATCATTCCGTCCTTACAGAGGAGAGAAGAGAAGAGAGAAAGGATGTAGAGGAGAAAGGACAAGAGAGAGTGGACACAGTGTGTGTGTGTGTGTGCGTGTGTGTGTGTGTGTGTGGGGGGGGGGGGGGGGTAAATAAAGATCAGGGATCAGCCTAGTGCATTCTGTTTATTGACCCTATCTCTTATACAATAAGGTGCTGTGAACGGCCTTCCGTCTGCTGAGGGACTGCCTGCATTCGCCACCCATTAAGGCTGAAATAAAGGAGTTCTCTCCCATCTCTCCTTCACTATTAATTAGCTGCACCTGTTTGGTCAGTCCCGAAAAAGCACTTTACAAGTACAATCAGTGCAGAGGAAGGTGTGTGTTAGAGGGGAAATGTGTGTGGTTAGAGGGTTCGATGGGTCAGTGAATGTGGAGAAAGGAGGAAGTTAGATGAATAGGTCTATTCTGACAGAATCCCTTGTTAAAGAGGAGGTCTTTGGAGCGGTCCTGTCTGCCATATAATAGAAGAAGAGGCCCAAACGGACCTCACACACACACACACTGAGAATGGCATGAGATTGAAAAGGGTTACAGGGTCGAGGGCCACAAAGGATTGATTAACTGGCTAGTTAGGGAAAGAGGAGGTACAAAGCCTTGGTTCAACCACAAACATGCACAGAAGAGGGTGATGAGAGGAAAGATAGAGGAATGAGAGAGAGAGAGAGTAGAGTGAGAGAGGGGGGTGGGCAACAGGCCAAATAGGAGAAGCTTGGCAGTCTGGGCTGGGGTAGCAGCTTTTCAGGACTAAAAACAAACAAACTATAAAAAAGATTAAGGTACAAAAGATTAACTTTAATTACAACACAGGGAGAATACTGAATAGTTTGGAGCTAAGGGTTGTAATTCTCCTGTTTATTTTAGGTTGTTACAGAATCTTGCTAAAAGGTATCGCCTCTTCACCAGTAGCTAGCTAGATTTACTCCTGAACCCAGCAGAGCAAGCACATTTCCCCTACTCTCACCAGAAGCCAGTCAGGCTTTTTATAGGGTTCTTTATCTGGGATTTTATGCTTAACAAAATGACCACCTCAGCACAGGACATAGAGATGGAAGAAAGGCGTAAAGGAAAAGCAGCACAAATGAAGGAAACGCTGAGTAAGGAATGAACAGCATGTTTAACTTGTTCGATATGGACTATATTTCAGCACAGCATAGTAATGAAGGAATGAATACTGTCATATGTTCTTGCTAATGTACTTTTCTGACCTGTACTTGCTTTGACTCTCCCACTGGGCAACGTTGTGGGTTAATTATAGGTCATAAACATACATACATACAGTACATACAGTACATACATTCATACATACATACATACATACATACATACATACATACATACGTACATACGTACATACATACATACGTACACACACATACATACACACATACATGCATACAGTACATACATACACAAATACATACAGTACATACATGCATACAGTACATACATACACACATACATACACACATACATACACACATACATACAGTACATACATACACACAAACATACACATATACATACACACATACAGCTTCAGTAAACACAAGTGTACTCCTGAAAGCACAGAGCTCCTTCTTGAAAAGGACTGCATTGTTGGAAGTCTTGTGTAAATTAAGGCCAGATGAAGGTCAGGCCTGCAGTCAGTCTGGTGGTGCTGCAGATTACCGAAGATAATTTAAATAAAGAGGCCTAGAAGCCGCTTGTAGGCGATGTTAGCTAGCATAGCTCATGCGTAGAAACAAGTCATCGGGTCTAATGTCCGTGTCGCGCTGAACTGTGCATGTGCAGGCCATCGAATCAAAGACACTCCTTCGACATAAAGTTATTTTTGACAAAAATGTAAACATGTCAGTTTGTCACTTTCACAAGGTTGGAGTAATGACAGTTTTAGCTACTGAAGACATTCTCTCCACTCTAGGTTTTGTATTTAGATTTTGAGAAAATTAATAACTGAGGACACATTTTTCACTTCTCCCATTGACTTGACAACCCCCAAACCCCCGTCAAGTCTGTCGGGTCTGCTTCGCCAGGCGTTCCCAGAAGTATTAGCCAGTTGGGTCTTTGGGTTTGAAACCTCTGGGGAATTACTGTAACTCTGACCGTACTATAGGCATTGGAGACCAGCATCTACAGTACTTACCAGAGGGTTAACGTCTACAGTAATGTATATCAGTGATATTCCATAGAGAGGATGTCATAACATGATCTATAGGTATCCATATCTCCACATATTCTTCTTCTCATCTTGTTTATTTCATTATAAAGGTGGAATACGGTGCTTGTTATGAAAATGGAGTACTCTTACATGGAGCTGAACATAGTAACTTTTCACAGTTGTTTACCAGTCCTACCTGTATGCAGAACTGGGAAATAATAGCAGGCTACTGTACTGTGGTCTGTCTCTTCTGGGTCTTCTCTTTGATTCATGGGACTGCAATCTAAGAGAGGGAGGGAAAGAGAGAAATGGGTTGTTAGGTACCACAGCTGAAACATGTCTACTCTGGTGAAAGACACTACAGTGGAAAAGAGAGGGATTTAGGGGAAGAGAAAGAGGAGAAGAGGATAGATAGGATAGAGTGAGAGGATAGAATAGAGAGAGAGAGAGAGAATCTCCAAAGCCAGAGCTCTGTTGCCTCATTGGCAGCTTAACAGTGTGTGCCGTACACTGTCCCCACCCCTTCGCTCTCTCCACCCTCTTACTGATCACTGTCTCTCTCCTCTCCTCTCCCTCTCCCATCTCTCTCTCTCTGCCTTTTTACTGGTCACTGTCTCTCTCCTCTCCTCTCCCTCTCCCATCTCTCTCTCTCTGCCTTTTTACTGATCACTGTCTCTCTCCTCTCCCTCTCCCATCTCTCTCTCTCTGCCTTTTTACTGATCACTGTCTCTCTCCTCTCCCTCTCCCATCTCTCTCTATCTGCCTTCTTACTGATCACTGTCTCTCTCTTCTCCCTCTCCCATCTCTCTCTCCACCCTCTTACTGATCACAGTCTCTCTCCTCTCCCTCTCCCATCTCTCTCTCTCTCTCTGCCCTCTTACTGATCAATGTCTCTCTCCTCTCCCATCTCTCTCTCTATCTGCCTTCTTACTGATCACTCTCTCCTCTCCCTCTCCCATCTCTCTCTCTCCATGCCTTCTTACTGATCACTGTCTCTCTCTTCTCCCTCTCCCATCTCTCTCTCTCCACCCTCTTACTGATCACAGTCTCTCTCCTCTCCCTCTCCCATCTCTCTCTCTCTCTGCCCTCTTACTGATCACTCTCTCCTCTCCCTCTCCCATCTCTCTCTCTCTCTGCCCTCTTACTGATCACTGTCTCTCTGATCTCACTCTCCCATCTCTCTCTCTGCCTTCTTACTGATCACTGTCTCTCTCTCCCATCTCTCTCTCTCTCTGCCCTCTTACCGATCACTGTGTCTCTCCTCTCCCATCTCTTTCTCTCTCTGCCCTTTTACTGATCACTGTGTCTCTCCTCTCCCATCTCTCTCTCTCTCTGCCCTTTTACTGATCACTGTGTCTCTCCTCTCCCATCTCTCTCTCTACCTTCTTACTGATCACTGTCTCTCTCCTCCCCCTCTCCCATCTCTCTCTCTCTGCCCTCTTACTGATCAATCTCTTTCTCTCCCTCCCTCCCTCGCTCCTCTCTCCTCTCTCTCCCTCTCATTCTCACTCTCCTCTCCTATATCTCTCTTTCTACCCGTGTCTCATCACTCCTTTCCATCATAAGCTTATTGTATTCTCCTCCTTCTTTTCTTCTCCTCCCCCTTCACATCATCCCATCCCTCCTTCAGGTAAACATCTGTCAGAGTTATCACAGAGACAGTTCACCTGCAGAAAGGAAAACAGAGCTTAGCTTCTCTATATGCAGGGAAATCTCACCATGTGTACAACACTACAGCACCACAGTACCTACTGAGGTACCTCCTACACTCATAACAACCCTATCCACTCCACAGCTATAATGCAGTCTGTAGTGAGCATAGCTTTGATGCTTGAGACACCACCGGCAGGTATTGAACACACACACACACACACACACACACACACACACACACACACACACACACACACACAAACAAACAAACAAACAAACAAACAAACAAACAAGCACACACACACACAAATACACACATACACGCACACACCACAGGCAGGTAATGCCCCCTGCTGGAAGGAGGCTAAAATCACCACATCAAAATGTCATCATCACCGTGGGAGACAACAGTCACCTGATCACTCTGGAGGGTCTCTACTACCAGAGATAGGGAAGATGATGGGGGGAGGATGGGTGGAGGACGGAGAAGGAAGAGGGGAGTGTGAGGAAATAATCAGTAGATCTGTATGGGGGCTGTGTGTGTGTTACAGGAAGTCTGCCAAACATTGCCGTGTCACGGGGGGAGGTCCTTCCAGGTGATAGACACATAATGGGACCGCCCACCGAGACAGGAAGTGCCCCGCTCACTGAGTCAATCAGGAGCTCATCTTGTTGTGTAGTGTAGGGCCATCCAGAAAAGACCTATTGTGCACTCTTAATGGTCCAGCACGATCATGGGGGAGGAGGAGATGCTAGAACTGGGCTGAGGTCGCTCGGTTACAGAGGAGAGGAAGCTAAGGTGAGGTCATCGAGAAAGTGATTGACAGGCTGCCTGGAGGTGACTTGTGTGGAATGAAATACCTTTGAATCTGAGGACCAATGCTTGTCATAACAGCAACAACAACAACAGCAGCTGGTTTTTAGAAGAAAATGTCCACTCTGCAAAGACAATGTACAGTTTATAGATATGAAGTTGATATTAAACTAATCAATAAAACAGACAAAACAATTGAATGATATTTGGCATTTGACCTTGTTAGAATTCTATCAGCTTTGAACGTCAGCTGCTCAATTTTCACATCAGAAAAGCCTTCTTTGATATGATCTTGTCGTTTATGAAACCTTCAAGCATTCATCCACATACTGAAGGCACAAGACAAGTGGCCGAGGAGTGAAAACTCAGCAAGATCACTATTGATTCATCTATGTAAATATGTGACGCCGAATGCTTTTGAGACGGTTGTTTTCCAAGTAAAAATGCAACTACTCTGCCTGCCATTCAGCCAGTCAGTCAGTCGCCATGGTCACGGTTCATTGAGCATCATCACGTTACGTAACAACAAGTTCCAAATCAATACCTCCAATCAAATGGAACTGTACATGCGTCAGTCCACTATTGATTGTGGTTTTATAAAGGGTGACCTGGAGGTCATTCGAGGACTATGGGTGTTGGAGCAGTGACATGGGAATCATTTAGGGGAGATGGGGCTCAAACACACATTTGATTTGCTGTAGATGGGTTTGACTGTTTGTTCATGGCTGACAGTAATGAGGCAGTGTGGAGTTTGACAGGTGCACAGGGGGAGTGGAGAGAGTTTCAAGTTTTAATGTACAAGTACAGTGAAATGCCTTTCTTGCCAGCTCTAACCCCAGCAATGCAATAATCAATAGCAATGTAATACTAAAAATAACTAGGTTGAACAAAAACACACAACGTATAAAATAAGAAATAAGAAGAACACAATAAAGTAAGTAAGCATACTATATACAGGCTCAGTTCCTGCACCATATTTACAATGTGCAGGGATACTGGAGTGATGGAGGTAGATATGTATAGGGGACACGCACCCACACACACACACACACACACACACACACACACACACATTGAGAACACACAGCCACTCAAAGTCACACACACTCAATAGACCAATAATGTGATTATTTCACAGTATAGCAACTCCATTCATGGGTGAAGAAATTAACAATTTTTATTGCTTTAAACTACGACCATTGACGTTCCCACCCTGTTCCTCTATAATGGTCTATTGATCGGCCAAGTAATGTCATGTGTGATTGCTTTAAGAAGACGAAAAACAAGAACATATCATTTCGAGAAAAACAGAGGAAAGAAAACCACCAAGGAACACACTATGGGATAATGATTGGCACACACACACACGTGTGTCTATCTCTAAGTCAGACATACACACACAGAAAGACACTCCCAAATATGTCAGTAGCACCTGTGTTGATATTGAGGGCAGATATTGAGGATAAACACAACCATAAAATGCATTATCAGATGTCATTATAGCAGAGTCACTAGTCTGTGTGAGTGTATGTGCATTTGTCTTGTGTGTGTGCGTGTGGGTGTGCGTGTGTGTGTGTGTGTGCGCGTGTGTGTGTGCGTGTGCGTGAGAGAGAGAGAGAGAGAGAGAGAGAGAGAGAGAGAGAGAGAGAGAGAGAGAGAGAGAGAGAGAGAGAGAGAGAGAGAGAGAGAGAGAGAGAGAGAGAGAGAGAGAGAGAGAGATTCCTGTGACTGTCGTTGTTCGTTGTTCACTGAGCAGAATGTTCGAATTTTACAACCAGAACTTCAATTACATTTTAATAGACTTGAGCCACAGAGTATGACAATGGCTGATCCCTTCAGAAATTATTTTCCCCTTTTACCAGGTCACGGGGTGGATTGAGAGAGATGTGGATGACAGATTCAGGGGAATATAACGCATAACCCCTCTATCAATCTATCCATCATCTGCCCATCAAACAGAAGTGGGCAGGACACATAGAGATAGAGTCAAGCACAATAGTATCAAAGGAAAACACTTTGACCTATTGAAAAGGCTGGAAAAAGCCCATATGGATCCATTCACAATCTGACTCTGAATATTGCCCATGATAAAATGATCTGGCTCATCATTGATGGGCTGTGTGTACAGTGTCCATATTTGGACAGTCTAATGAAATTGACATCTAGCCCTGATTAGGAGTCTGAGTTACACTGACATTAGTGACTCTGAGGCTGTCCTAATATGGGCACCGTATTTGTGATAGCGAGGGTAGGAAGGTGAGCTCAGGGTCACCTACGGATGACCTCTCTGGAAAGGAATGTGTGGAGTTCAAGGATAATGTCATAATGACAAGACCACAGACTAATGGTCTCCATAGACTCATCATACAGTCTCTCTCTCTCTCACCTGATCATTTATCAGTGGTCTCAGAAACAGACATTCATGGGATCTTTTATTGACCCACATTGATCTTTGCAGGGTACTGCGGCTGAAGGTCAAAGGTGAATGGTATATCACCTATAACCGGGTACTTTTGTTGGACTGATCCAAGGATATTCCTCACACAGACTCTTACTATGGTATAGTATGGCTACTGGTTGGTTTGTAAATTTCTCTATATGTCAAATAAGGTTGTTATGACATTGATTATCTCACATGTATTATGTATAGTCATGTGTATACCCATCATGGAGCAAGAGCATAATAGTCATGTCAGACAAGGACTCAGTCCACAGAAACCTGTGAAGTCCTCTGTAACTGGCACAAACTAAAATGTATTTCAGAAGAGAAGGGTGAATATGAAAGACTGTGCTCTGTGAAAACATATGACAAAAGACGAGCTTCTTTTTCTTCTATTCACAATGTTTCTCCCTCCCCTTTCATCTCTCTCTCTCCCCTTCCCTCCCCCCTCCTCTCTGTGTTGATTGTTGATTAGCTGGTAAATAACGACATGGTTGTAATGTCTCTGTCTGTGATCAGCCTCTATCCTGCTGTTTCTGAAAAACAACACTGCAAATCAGAACCACAAAATGAGGCAATTAAGACTCTCCAACCAGCATTTAGAGGAGAATGTAGACAGAGCAAGCATCTGGAGTGAACGTCTCTTACAGAGGAAGAGGACGATGAGGAAGAAGAGAAGGAGGAAAAGGAGAAGGAGGAGGAGGAGGAGGAGGAAAGGGAGGAGGAGGAGGAGTCAACATGGGAACAGTTTCTCTGTCAGCATTTTGACTCAGCGTGCATTTTTTTATTTCACCTTTATTTAATCAGGTAAGCTAGTTGAGAACAAGTTCTCATTTACAACTGCGACCTGGCCAAGATAAAGCAAAGCAGTGCGACACAAACAACAACACAGAGTTACACATGGAATAAACAAGTGTACAGTCAATAACACAATAGAAAAAAGAAGTCTATATACAGGGTGTGCAAATGGCGTGAGGAGGTAAGCCAATAAATAGGCCATAGTAGCAAGTAATTACAATTTAGCAAATTAACAATGAAGTGATAGATGTGCAGATGATGATGTGCAAGTAGAAAAACTGGTGTGCAAAAGAGCAGAAAAGTAAATAAAAACAATATGGGGATGAGGTAGGTAGATTGGATGGGCTATTTACAGATGGGCTATGTACAACTGTCATGACACATATTTAGACCTTTTGTGACGTATATTGTGTTATTTTATGGCTGGTTATGACACCTACATAAGAGTGTCAAAACCCACAAAACCTACCACACAAAGCAAAACATTTCTTTACACTATATCCTACTTGTCAACAGTATGTTTATGTTATATAACGTTTGATTAAATTTACCATATTCAATTATCATTGTAATTCCGCACACATTGATGTCAGACATGCACCAGCCCAATGCTCTGTTGATGAAGACTGGGATGAAGTCAGGAGCAGATTTCAGGAACAAGGCAAGACACCCTCTTTATAACTGATGGCTGATATAAGGGCATGTACGTGATAGGCCTATCTGGCTTATATGATTATGATGGTCATAATGCTTCTTGACAGTGTCATAAAATGTATTTTCAACAAGTTAAATAAAATATGATGAAAAACCATGACTGTAAAGAATTCATTACAACAACAACTGTAACGGTCCTGACCTGTTTTATGTTGTTTTTTATGTGTTTATGGTCAGGGCATGTGTTTTGGGTGGGCAGTCTATGTTATCTGTTTCTATGTTGGTTTTGGGTTGCCTGGTATGGCTCTTGATTAGAGGCAGGTGGTTTGCGTTTTCCTCTAATTAAGAGTCATATTTAGGTAGGGCGTTCTCACTGTTTGTTTGTGGGTGATTGTCTCCTGTGTCGTGTAATGTATGTACCATACGGGACTGTTTGGCTGTTCGTTTTCGTTTCGATGTCGTCTGTTTCCTGTCCGTGAGTTTACGTGTAGTTATGTAAGTTTATGTTCAGGTTTCGTTGACGTCGTTTTCTTGTTTTGTAAATTTGAAAGTGTTTTGTTTTTCGTGTTGCCATCATCGTCGTGTTAAATAAAGATGGCTTATTTCCCTGAAGCTGCATTTTGGTCTGATGATCCTTCTCTCCTCTCCTCGTCCGAGGATGAGGAGAGAGACAGCCCTAACAACAACAAAGGATTTAAGAGGGAAAAAAGTCAAACTTCTTGGCGGGAAACAAACATTTTGAATAAATGTGGGTTTTGACACTCTTATGTAATATCATAACTAACCATAAAATAACGCAATATATGTCACAACAGGTTTTTTGTGGCGGCATGGCTCTCGACCTTTGCCTCTCCCGAGTCCGTACAGGAGTTGCAGCGATGGGACAAGACGGTAACTACCAATTGGATATCACGGGAACATGGGTAAAAAAAAAAAGTACAAAAATATCTATTTTTAATATTACATATGCAAAGTATGTTTAAATCTTACTAATATACCCTTAAACACCCAACCCAAGCATGCACAGGGAATACAGTATCTCTCACCAGAGGTGGGACCAAGTCATTGTTTCACAAGTCACAAGTAAGTCTCAAGTCCTGGCACTCAAGTCCCAAGTCAAGACAGGCAAGTCCGAGTCAAGTCTCAAGTCAAGACCGTCAAGTATCAAGTCAAGTCTCGAGTCCTAAACGTTGAGTTTCGAGTCCTAAACAAGTCATAATGTGCTCTTCACCAAATGTAATACCATTTCATATTTTTAACAAGAGTAATAGTATATTACATTTATGCAAATCATGAATGCTTTTAAAAATATCTATATATTTATTACTTTCCAAATAAATGTTATATTTCCATGGAAATACATGAGCCATGAGAAAGACACCCCCCCCCAACAGTGATCGACTATCGAGGATCGCTATGGGGCGCAATCGGGCAATGTAGGCTTGTACACAATCGCCCAACCTTAACACACACACACTCTCTCTGTGTGGTTACAGTAGGCTAACGTATGTCAGTGGTTTTAGGAACAGCAGTAACATCAGGCAGGATTTAGGCTACCAACTGCCTAGCCAGTTGTAGCTCAATCGTGGGTGCAATGATCACGTTCCCGCACTGACTGACTGTGTGGAGGCTCATTGATTTAACGTTACATTAGCCTACATGATATACCAGCAAAGTAATAAAATATATAGCTGCCGGCTATATTAGACACGACTTACCGTTCTTTGTGCAGCTTCAAATGTCAAACAAAGTTGGAAATTGTTGCGCCTCCGTCTGTAATTTTCTTCCTGCATGTTTTGCAAGTTGCAATCTGTTTTTTTGTTGATACAGCATCGTCTTTATATCCGAAAATAATAATTTGGGGTATCATCTTTCCAAGGGCTCCATCTGAATTCACCCGCTGACGTTCATCTGCAGTGCCACAGACAACTTTTTCTCAGCTGGCACAATTTGATTGGCTGCTGTCAGATTCAAACTGTAATCTGTTAAATGAAGAGTTGATGCACTGCACGCTTTTTTATATATGCATCATGTTTTATATTGGGGCTTGGGGAGGGTATCAAGTCAGTTTGGGGAGGGTATCAAGTCAGGTCGAGTCATAATGCTCAAGTCCAAGTCAAGTCACGAGTCACTGGTGTTAAAGTCAAAGTCGAGTTGCAAGTCATCATATTTGTGACTCGAGTCTGACTCGAGTCCACACCTCTGGCTCTCACTGACTCTGTTGAAATTTCTACACACATTCGATATTTCACTATTTCATATACCCTTCTCCCCCTCTCTCGCTGTGGTCAATGGCTATTGATTGTATAACGTAAATCATAATCTCAATGTGGATACCAATGGCCCTTTTATAACAAAAGTGTAGATCACACATTGCCAATAAAGCTTTAAATGCCTCACTAGAGGATTAACAACTTAGCCATCCCCATAATTTTATTTGGACATTAAATCTACGGTCCACATTTAATGCACTGTAGGCTACTGTACATTCCACACATGGAGGATTTAATTTCTATGTGCATCACCTTAAATAATCTCTAGGCTGTGAACGGCAGCAGTTTCTCTGCTCATATCTAGCTGATATAACAGGCCTATACTGCTTGCATAATGGTGCAGATATATACAGAGCTCATCATTTCTACCATGATACTTAACTTTATAATACGACCTCTCTTTCTCTCCCTCTATTGCATTTTTTCCTCTCTCCCTGTCCCTCCGGATGGGTGTCTGCTGTCTATTTTGTATCTGAGCTCTGTGGAGGTCCTAGCTTCACGCAGCCTCTTATTTAAAACCCAATATCACTCCGAGGGGAGGGAGCTCTGTTCCCAGGTGAGTGTGTTGAAGCTGGTAGGGTTCTCAATGAGGCTGAGAATATCACTAGTTTTGTAATAGGGGAGGATCTGTCACTGAAAGACCCTCAGCCCCTCAGCCCCCCCCCTCTTTCACAGGCTTTAAAGCCTTTCACAGGCTTTATCGCTCTATACTGACTGACTGCTCACAGCAAATTACTCCAGCACACATGGTCTGAATTTCCACCTACATCCACACACACACACACCCACACACATCCACCACACACACCCACACCCCTAATCCCCAGTTCCATTCACTGGTTATATTTAGAATATCCCTCATTCATTTTGTCCTGATGAAACAGCGCTCTGCAGACATCAGTCTTATCTACATTCATACATCACACTTTTCCTACATCTTGATTGTCCCTTGAATGGATGGATATTCTGTATAATGACATATGACAGTTGTTGAAAAGCTGCATTACATTGGTATGGGAGAGAGTGGCTTGTTGCTAACATCCTATGTGGTTGAACGTTGATAAGGTCAACCAAGGACAAACTTTACAATGGCAAACCTCTGAAAGAGTTCTAGAAGAACAATCTGGAATGATGGAGGGCTGATATGTTATTACAGAGGGCAATGTTTGATGGACCTTTCTTTCCATTCTCTGTTCTCTATGGTGTGTCGTTGTTGTTGTCCCTTGAATGGGACATCCGGTGCTTGTATCTAGAGGTCTAACCCACCAGCTGACATATTGGATGTCTGACAGGTCTGAATCTGAGACCTCCTGTCAATCTCAAATCAATCAGTCCACACACACACACACACACACACACACACACACACACACACACACACACACACACACACACACACACACACACACACACACACACACACACACACACACACACACACACACACACACACACACACACACACACTCTCTCTCCAAGAAACATTCCTTAACACAGGATAATTCTGTTGCTGCAGAAATCTGATATTCTTATTGACTGGAGAAATAAATAATGGGCTTACGTTTTCAGCATGAATCGCCTTCATCTCTCTCTCTCTCTCTCTCTCTCTCTCTCTCTCTCTCGCTCTCTCTCGCTCTCTCTCGCTCTCTCTCGCTCTCTCTCGCTCTCTCTCTCTCTCTCTGCCCCCTTACTGATCTCTCTCTCTCTCTCTCTCTCTCTCTCTCTCTCTCTCTCTCTCTCTCTCTCTCTCTCTCTCTGCCCCCTTACTGATCTC
This sequence comes from Salvelinus fontinalis, assembly GCF_029448725.1. Taxonomy (NCBI): domain Eukaryota; kingdom Metazoa; phylum Chordata; class Actinopteri; order Salmoniformes; family Salmonidae; genus Salvelinus; species Salvelinus fontinalis. The sequence goes on along the minus strand of NC_074670.1, from coordinate 21,556,430 downwards.
TCTCTCTCTCTCTCTCTCTGCCCCCTTACTGATCTCTCTCTCTCTCTCTCTCTCCCTCTCTCTCTCTCTCTCTCTGCCCCCTTACTGATCTCTCTCTCTCTCTCTCTCTCTCTGCCCCCTTACTTCTCTCTCTCTCTCTCTCTCTCTCTCTCTCTCTCTCTCTCTCTCTCTCTCTCTCTCTCTCTCTCTCTCTCTCTCTCTCTGCCCCCTTACTGATCTCTCTCTCTCTCTCTCTCTCTCTGCCCCCTTACTGATCTCTCTCTCTCTTTGTCTCTCTCAGACACACAATCCTGTCAATTCCACATCAAATCAGTCCACACTGTGAAGTCATGAACTTTGAATGTCAGGTTCTGATCTTTCCTTTACAAACCCCACTAACAAGTAACCAATCACTGGGCATGTCAACACAGACATATATTTTTGATCCGTTTTAACTAAGTATGCATGATATATCGGTGAACATATCGGAATCGGCTGATATTAGCTAACATCGGTATCGGCCCAATGTCTAGTTTAACGCTGATGTTAAAAACCGATGTCAAAGACGCCGTGCATACCTATATAACGTAGGTACATGACGTAATGACGCCACGTAAAATGTTGCGCTACACGTGTAACACAGCAATTCTAACCTGGCCCACAATGTCTGCTGTGTGGATCAAGCAGTCAACAAGTCGAGCAGTCATTTGAAAGAGTAAGAAAATTTCAACGAGGCAACTCAAAGGTGAAATCCATTAAAGTCAAGATAACGGAATGCCATTGACAATCAAACGTTCTCTGTCGTGGGTGAGGTTGTCTTTCGTCGACTGGTCAAGCACACACCGGTGCCTTACCTGAGTTACACAGTAATAGCGTCACTGCTATTAGCTTCACGACATACATACTACGGAGCGCCTTTTGGGTCTTTGCGTGTCAAAAAAGATACAGTAGCACTTTCAAAGCTGTACAAAAAAGTCTGCAACAAGCAAGCACCGCCACAAACAATGTGTTTACAATAAAGCATAATTTGTTTGACCGCAACTTCTGGGGTAACTAGCTTTAGCTTGTTAACTAGCTAGCACCAATACAACCAGCCTGAAAACAATGACCAGTAGAAACTGCAGTCATTTTCATTATTCTTAGCAATGATTAAGGAATCCTTGTGAGTAAGTATTAGCTATGTTGCGACTTGTTGTTTGACTATTGAAATTGAACTTCAGTTCATGAAAATAAATAGCAAGCCAGCTACTTAACCTGTCTAGGATCAGCGTGGCGCTAGCGGCACACCCCCCCCCCCCCACTGAAAAACCAGTGCCGCGAAATTCAAAAAAAATATTTTTTTTAAATATTTAACTTTCACACATTAAAGTCCAATACAGCTAATGAAAGACACAGATCTTGTGAATCCAGTCAACATTTCCGATTTTTAAAATGTTTTACAGGGAAGACACAATATGTAAAGATGTACATCTATTACCTAAAAACACATTAGCATAATCCACCATCTTTTATTTGTCCACCAACACCAGTAGCCATCACCAATTCGGCTAAACTAAGATATTTATAGCCCCTAACCAACAAAAAAACTCATTAGATGACAGTCTGATAACATATTTATGGTATGGGATAGGTTTTGTTAGAAAAAAGTGCATATTTCAGGTAGACTTCATAGTTTACAATTGCACCCACCATCACAAATGGACTAGAATAATTACAATGAGCAACGTGTTTACCTAACTACTAATCATCAAACATTTCGTAAAAATACACAGCATACACGAATCGAAAGACACAGATCCTGTGAATACAGACAATATTTCAGATTTTCTAAGTGTCTTACAGCGAAAACACAATAAATCGTTATATTAGCTTAGCACATAGCAATTAGCAGCCCAGCATTGATTCTAGCCAAAGTGAGCGATAAAAGTCAACATCGCCAAAAGATATTAATTTTTTCACTAACCTTCTCAGAATTCTTCCGATGACACTCCTGTAACATCACATTACAACATGCATATACAGTTTGATCGAAAATGTTTATATTTAGCCACCAAAATCATGGTTAGACAATGTGAAATGTAGACAAGCTGGTAAAGAAAATGTCCTTGCGCCACTTAGACAGTGATCTACTCTTATACATAAATACTCATAAACGTGACTAAAAAATACAGGGTGGACAGGGATTGATAGACAATTTAATTCTTAATACAATTGCGTTATTACATTTTTTAATTTATCCTTACTTTTCAATACAGTTTGCGCCAAGCGAAGCTACGTCAAAAAACATGGCGTCCTAAGCCACTAAAATGTTTCGACAGAAACACGATTTGTCATAATAAAAATGTCCTACCTTGAGCTGTTCTTCCATCAGTATCTTGGGCAAAGGATCCTTTCTTGGGAGAAATCGTCTTTTGGTGGAAAGCTGTCCTCTTGCCATGTGGAAATGTCAACTGCGTTCGGGATGAACTGAAAAGCGTGCCCAACTTTTCACATCGTTGCAAAAATAAATGTCCCAAAATCGCACTAAACGGATATAAATTGCTATAAAACGCTTTAAATTAACTACCTTATGATGTTTTTAACTCCTATAACGAGTGAAAAGATGACCGGAGAAATATAACAGGCTAAACTAACGCTTGGAACAGGTGCGCGCCGGTGTCCTCTAGGCTCATGACGCAGCTCCCAAAGAATGACTAGCTTCAGGGTTTTTTCATTTGTAGGGCCTGTGAACGCGCAATCGACCCCGTTGGAATCGTCATCACGTAAAGGCATCCAGGGGAAGACGTAAGAAGTGTCCGTATAGTCATAGCAACGACAGTGCCCCTTTAACTGACTTCAGAAGAGTGGCCAACATTTCTCAAATCTGACTCCATGTCAGGGAAATTGCTGTAGAATGGGCTCTGTTCCACTTAGAGACAAAATTTCAACTCCTATAGAAACTATAGACTGTTTTCTATCCAATAATAATAATAATATGCATATTGTACGATCAAGGATTTTGTGGGAAGCCGTTTAAAAAATTAGCCAAATTAGCATAAATAGTCTAAACAGCGCCCCCATCCCCAACAGGTTAACCCTGTTGCCCAAAGCTAACGTTATAAGCAGCCAGCTAGCTTCATCTGGCTAGTGATGCTCGACCGGACTGGGTTATGTTTTGTGAAGCTAGCCACAATAAGGATTAGGCACTATAGTGAAATTTGCGGTTTGCCTTCAAAATAAAATGTTTTTTATAAAATAAACCAACATAATACAAAACAAGAACCTCCAAAAATGTACAGACAAGAAACAGAATCATTGACGCCTGGGGAAGGAACCAAAACGAGTGACATATATAGGGCAGGTAATCAAGGAGATGATGGAGTCCAGGTGAGTCTGACGACGCGTAGGTGTGCGTAACGGTGGTAACATATGTGCAATAATGAGCAGCCTGAGGACCTAGAGACCGGAGAGGGAGCACACGTGACAGTATGCCCTCCCCGACTCGCAGCTCCAGCCGCAGGGCGCCGACCAAAATGATGATCGTGGGAGACAGGAGCGGACCGGTCACCTCTGCAGAGGTGTGGGAAACCTGTCAATCTGGCTGAGACGCAGGAGCATGGCGACCTAGAGCGCCGGAGAGAGGGCATAACTGACAGTACCCCCTCCCCGGCGCGTTCGGCTCCAGCCGCAGGGCGCCAACCCAAAGGACAATCCTGGTGATCAGGAGCGAACACCCCCGCTGATGCTCGGGAACCTGTCGCCGGCTGAGACGCGGGAACCTGATAGACCGGCTGAGGCGGTGGAGCCTGGCGATCCGGTTGAGTGATGAGAGCCTGACAAGCCGATAGAAGCAGAGGAGCCTGGAGATACGGTTGAGTGATGAGAGCCTGACAAGCCGATAGAAGCAGAGGAGCCTGGAGATCCGGTGAAGGCAGGAGTGCCTGTAGCGGCTCCCGGACCCAACGTCATTCCCACCTAATCAAAAAATACTCCCTGGTGCTTTCCTTAGGTGAGGCGTCATTCTGTAAAGATGTGCGCTGAGAGTCGGGAAGCAAATTCAGGGAGGGAGTGTTTTAATAAAATAAAATAAACAGAACATAATACAAAACAAGAACCTCCAACAACGCACAGACAAGAAAAATAATCAATGACGCCTTGGGAAGGAACCAAAACGAGTGACATATATAGGGCAGGTAATCAAGCAAGTAGTGGAGTCCAGGTCCAGGTGGAACTAGGATTCCTGGGAGTCCTTTCTGATGAAGATCATAAAAGGTAAGGGAATATTTATGACGTAATTTCATATTTCTGTTGACTCCAACATGGCGGAGAAATGTTGTTTTTATCTGAGCACCGTGTCAGATTATTGCATGGTGTGCTTTTTGCATAAAGTTTTTAAATCTGACACAGTGGTTGCATTAAGAACACGTGTATCTTTAATTCTATGTAAAATATGTGTCTTTCATCAAAGTTTATGATGAGTATTTATGTTATTTGACGTGGCTCTCTGCAATTTCTCCGGATATTTTGGAGGCATTTCTGAACATGGCGCCAATGTAAACCGAGATTTGTGGATATAAATATGCACATTATCGAACAAAATATAAATGTATTGTGTAACATGATGTCCTATGAGTGTCATCTGATGAAGATCATCAAAGGTTAGTGATTCATTTTATCTCTATTTCTGCTTTTTGTGACTACTGTCTTTTGCTGGGAAAATGGTGAAAATTGTGTTTTTCTGTGGCTATGTATGTACTGAGCTGACATAATTGTTTAGTGTGCTTTCCCCGTAAATCCTTTTTGAAATCAGACATGTTGGCTGGATTCACAACATGAGTAGCTTTAATTTGGTGTCTTTCATGTGTGATTTCATGAAAGATTGATTTTTATAGTAATATACTTGAATTTGGCGCGCTACATTTTTTCTGGCTTTTGGCCAAGTGGTACGCTACCGTCCCACATATCCCAGAGAAGTTAAAACAACAATGTTTGTACTGCAAAGAATAACCAGTTAGGTATATTTAGGCACTATTGTTTGTAAATGACTATGTTTTCCTGTTCTTCTCCTCTGTTCACCTATTGTATTTTACATTACCCTCAGTCAAATATATTGATTAGAACCTCATAGACTGCAGACTACAGAGAATAATGTATTGGAAGCATTGGTCAATACCTTCATGATCAGAGTGAAACCAGAGCAGCTGAATCTCTCCTGAAAGCCTTGCAGAGTGCATTACAACTCTGACGGCTGTTCATGGATCTTCATTCCCCCAATAAAAGCCCGGCCCACCTTAGCCAGAACAGAGGGAAGGGTTCAACGCAGCCCAAAGCCTTTGTTCATCCTTATTATAGGACATCGATAACAGAGAATTTGTTTTTTAATGGCTCGGTTGTGGGATGGGTATTACCAATTCTAATGGGCAAACAGAGACAGGCGGCATAAGTTATCTTACAGTTTTGGCACCTTGCTGCGTATCGGACCATTCTACCAAACAGGTATTGACTCAAGGAGCCGACTCTTCATCAGAATCTCAGGCCGTCTTAATTGCAGGCGGCAGTGGATTTACATTAGGAGTCTCCTGCTGACATTAGTCCTCATAAACTCTGGGTTAGATTGATATTGTTTTGGAACCAGGGCCCAATAAAGGGTTGATGGCAGGAGAGCAGGGTGGGACAGTGGTGTGTGGGTGTGTGTTGCGTGCATGCATGCGTGTGTGTGTAAGTGTGAGTGTGTGTGTCTGTGTGTGTGTACGAGCGTGTGCGTGCCTGTGTGCATGGATGTATGTGTGTGTGTGGTGTGCGGACAGGTTGCAGTACACCCTAATGGGGATTTATACCAGGGCTCAACTAAGCACTTACTGTTGTCAATTTGCAGCAGATGGATTGGCTCTGCCCGGTCGTGAAGTGAGCCCTTACAGGCTTCTCCCGACACCTGTTTGGCCCAGGACCAATGATGCGGCACTATAATGACCAATGAGGTGAGGCAGTGTACTCTGAGCTAGTTCTAGGATCAGACATTCTGATGATGTGTGCTTCTCTCTTGCCTGAATACCCAAACAAGAACTGGGGAAATGGACTGTAGACTTATGCAAATTGGGTAAGAATCTGTTCATTTGGGAATTGTAGTCTTGACCTATTCATGTTCTAGTCGTGGTTCAAGATACAGGCCGGGATATGCGCAAGTGACCTCTTCCACTGATGCATACAAAGTGAATTATCTCAGAGCAACAGACCCAGTGATAATAATCCCCCCCGTCCCGTCCCCCCGTCCTCCTCCTGTAGCCTGAGAGAGCATCTCAAGTGGCTCTAACATCCGTACAGTAGTATTGTCTTTGAAGACCCAGGCCTTGTCTGCTCTAATACACATCCAGTTGATAATGGGGGCGTAGAGAGTCGCTGTGTGACTTGATTTATAGCAGTGCTGGGCAGATTGCAGTGACAGTGCGCCAGGGGTTATGGCCTGTAATAGAGAGTTCTATAATAAGGGCCATGTTTTGCTCCTTAACCCTGTATGTGTGTGTGTGTGTGTGTGTGTGTGTGTGTGTGTGTGTGTGTGTGTGTGTGTGTGTGTGTGTGTGTGTGTGTGTGTGTGTGTGTGTGTGTGTGTGTGTGTGTGTGTGTGTGTGTGTGTGTGTGTGTGTGTGTGTGTGTGTGTGGCCTAGTGATAGCTCAGTGCCAGGGTTCATATGGTACTGATTTGATATGTAAAATGGTACTCTCCATGCCCACAGGCCACAAGGACACAATGTGTAGTCAGATGAAAATGATTTTAATACGATCTAATGCAATTCGGGAATACACCCCTTGCAACATCTTGCTCTTCTTCTCTCTCCCTCTCTCTTGGTCTTCCTTTCAGCAACAGGGCCATAGAAAGAAGAGGAATGTATGTTGCAGGGTACTGGGAACTGACTCTATAAGATGAAGGTTGAAGTGCGTAGGTTCAAGAATTAGGTCAGCTGACCATTCAATTAAGTCCATTATGACTTTATAAATCCCAGAGGATCAATTAGTAAGCTAACATCTGTGTGTGGATGGATCAATGCCACATCAACGCAGCCTCACTCACATCAGCTGTACAGCTCTTCTACCCAAAAAGTTCAAAGGTCATATATACGTATTAACTCCTGTATAATAATACAGCTTGTATTTGCCTGTGATGCTTTGGGCTCCCTTCTACCCAAACAGTTCAGTCTTCAGTTAATAGGCCCTGTAAGTGCCTGAGGGGCCCTTGTACCTTACAGTAACTTCTACCCAAACAGTTCAGTCGTCAGTTAATAGGCCCTGTAAGTGCCTGAGGGGCCCTTGTACCTTACAGTAACTTCTACCCAAACAGTTCAGTGTTGCGCTCCACAATGTAAGTACAACTCTTTACTAGGGGCTGAGTTGTGAGGGCAGGTGTCTGCTGGTCATTGTGTATTCTGCTCCTGGTGCAGGAGTCTACCTTAATGGGGCCTGGGTGAGATGTTAAGCAGCATGGGGGGTATTTCATTATCCTCCCTACATATGGACAATCAAGAGCACGCTCACCTTCACACACTTTATTGGTGAACACACATACACACACCTGTGCATACACATAACACGCACTTGCACGTACACACACACATTCACATGCACACACAAGCAGATATATGCGCAAGCAAACACCCGCACAGACACACACCTTCAGATACTTTATTAGGGATTGGAGGAGGGCAGACCTCGGCAGGTTTTATGGGTAGTTATTTTTGGTCTTGGAGGGACTTTAGGGTCTATTACTAAGAAGTGCGGGGACTAGATAGAAGGGGTTTTACAAACCCTGTAAAGCAGAACAGACAGGAGGAGAAAATAGGTGGGGAATTACACAGAGACTCTTCGTTCTGCATTATATTCTCCCATTTGTTATTCTCGAGGTGTGCTCTGCAGTGCTATGGGTTTTGTTTGCCCTGACATGATACATTGGTCGATGTTACTCTTATTGAGTTGGGTCTTGTAACCAATTACCCAAAAACAATTCATGGCAATAGTCCATTACATTAGTGGAGTCTCATGAGCTTGTTCTGGTTTATTTCCATACATATATTGTGATGGCAGCCAGTAGTAAAATGCATACACAGCCGTGGTTGTTGGGTGACGTGGTGGGCTTTAAAACTTATTCCATTAAACGGTCCAGGTTTGGCAGGAGAATAATTGGAAATATAGTGACAGGGCTGGGCTCAGAGTCTACTTGACAGAGGTGTTAGTTCACTACTGTAAGTACTGGTGTCATAAAACAGCATTTCTCTTTATTCTCTCTCTCTCTCTCTCTCTCTCTCTCTCTCTCTCCCTCTCTCTCCCTCTCTCTCTCTCTCTCTCCCTCTCTCTCTCTCTCTCTCTCTCATGCCATCTGTCTGTAGAGAAGGTGGTGCATTCATAATGTGTAGCCAAATGGAGCTGTCAGCCCACCTCTCCTTCCACTCCCTCTCACAATCACACACATACACATGAAAAAACACCCACATACCTGTACACATATACATGTGAAAATGTAAGTGAAATGTGTGTGTGTGTGTGTGTGTGTGTGTGTGTGTGTGTGTGTGTGTGTGTGTGTGTGTGTGTGTGTGTGTGTGTGTGTGTGTGTGTTTGTGCGTGTGTGTGAATGAGTGAATGAGTGAGGCTGTATGACAGGAAGGTAACTGAGCAGAGCGTTTGATGGGGTGGGGGAGTTTGCTGCTGTTGTTGTGTTTCTGTGAAGGGTGGCAGGTGTGTGAGAGGTGCAGGGCTTCTCTAATGAGCAGATCTGGGTTGGCAGGGGCTGTTGTTTAAAGAGGGGGAGAGGAGAGAGGGGAGAGAAGAGACAGGGAGAGAAGAGAGGGGGAGAGAGGGGAGGGTAATAGAAGAGAGGGGGAGAGAACAGAGGGGAGAGAGGAGAGAGAAGACAGGGGAGAGAGGGGAGGGGGAGAGAAGAGAGGGGGAGAGAGGGGAAGAGGGGGAGAGGACAGCAAAGGTCACCTTGTCTACTGTTTCTTGTTTTGGTCCGTCAGATCAAACCTGTGGTGAACCCCAACCACCCAAAAAGCATCAAAGACTGGTTGTGTACTGTACACACACACACACACACACACACACACACACACACACACACACACACACACACACACACACACACACACACACACACACACACACACACACACACACACACACACACACACACACACACACACACACACACACACACACACACACACACACACACACTGTCTGGAAGCATGCCCAGTTTACACAGACTGATAAATAAATCTGCTACATCCATGAATATTCAGTATTCTGAAGTACAGGGTATCCTCTACTACTCCTCTCTCTTTCATACTTATCAGAGGTCAAGTCTAGACGCATTGCCTTGAGTGAATATAGCATGGTAATGGATAAGTGGCTAATGTTTCCCTTTGATATGTAAGCTTCGGATGTCTGATGGAAGTCCCAGGCAGTTACTGGGGAGGTGTGAGCAGCAGACTGTGGCACATTGATGTTGGCGTTCTCCTGGGGAACAGAGAGACGGGAGGAAGACGTGTTTTTATGTTCAGGTGTTTCAATTCAGAGCAAAGCTGAAACACTCAGTGTAGCTGACAGGTGATGGAACGCCAAGCCTAGTCACAGAAACAAGAACCCGCCATGTTTATAAAGCATCACTTACTTTACTTTCAGGGTTTTCTACATCAAAAAGAAATCTCACAAGACAAGCTAGGATGATAGATAATTGTCTTGTCTTGTCGTCCCAAAGTAATTAAGCTTTAATTAATTAAAATGTGCATCGCACATCAAAACAATCAAAATGGCTGATACTCAATAAAGTAGCCCAGATGGTCACAAATGATACCTGTGCACTACCATAGATGAATACGGTATAGTTGTCTGTTTGACATGCATACCGCGTATAGGCCTACATACACTACCGTTCAAAAGTTTGGGGTCACAGAAATGTCCTTGTGTTTTAAAGAAAAGCACTAAAATAACATCACATCCATTAAAATAACATCAAATTAATCAGAAATACAGTGTAGACATTGTTAATGTTGTAAATGACTATTGTAGCTGGAAATGGCAGATTCTTTATGGAATATCTACATAGGTGTACAGCAACCATCACTGACTCCTGTGTTCCAATGGCATGCTGTGTTAGCTAATCCAAGTTTATCATTTTAAAAGGCTAATTGATCATTAGAAAACCCTTTTGCAATTATGTTAGCACAATTGTGTTAGCATTAGAAAACTGTTGTTCTGAATAAAGAAGCAATAAAACTGTCCTTCTTTAGAATATATCATATCATGAAAACCGTGGCTCCTGGGACAGGAACCCATCTGTAGCAGGTCTCAATCAGAGCTTTGGTGTAATTCTTTAAAACTTAGAAATTATACAAAATCAGCAGAGCAGATTGGGTGTGTTTGGTATGTGAGTGGAGTTGATTAGAATATCAATACACACACGCAAGAATGCAGACCGAAACACACGCACACACACATCATACAAGCCAAACACCCACAAAAACACACGCACACACTCTCACACACACAAACACACACATGCTAATTAATAGAAAACAAACAGTAATGAAGGCAGCCTGTTGGGACTGGATTAGGCCGTCTCTTTCCGTGCCAAACAAATTGCTCTTTAAAATCAATCAAACACACCAACCTCTGTTCCAACTCTCCAGCAGTCTCTCATCAGACAGACAGAGAGGAGTGGGCATGCCAAAACATCATTAGAACGTTTCATTAATGCTTTCACACTGTTATGGAGGGAACAAGCAACTGGCAAGGAGAACTATCTGTCTAAAACAATGTCTTCTTAAATTGTAGTAAATAGGTTTCTTAGCGGAGATTCCAGAAATCCAGCTTCCACAAAGACAGACCGTGCATCCTAAATGGCAACCTGATCAAAGCAGTGCAAGTAGGGAATAGGGAGCCATTAAGGACACAGCCAGAGAGAGAGCTGCAGCTCTGCAGCCGTCACATACAATTAAACAGATGACAGAAGTCCTTACTTCACTCTCATTTGCCAATTTGGTGGGTTCCAACACCCTCTGTTTCAGAGTTATAATAAAGAGAGGCTATAGGAGAAATTAATTTAGGCTGCTGGGCTGGGAGTCCAGGGACAAACGGGGTAGGCTGTAGTTTACTGGGAGACAGAGAGTCGGAGAGTCTGTCCCAACTCTCTGGCTTTAAATAAATGACTGCTGGCTATAATCTAACCTGACATATTTGATCCTCCTACCCAGATATGAGTAGTTGTTGTTTTTTCATACTCATTTTGCCCTCGTCAGTGACAGTGTGCTTCTGTATGGACTACATGTGCTCCTACTGTCTATAGCTAGGGTGTACGTCATGATGCATCCAATGGCTGTAATTGTGAGTCTTAGCCACTGAGTGCATTGTGATGATGAGAGTGGTGTGCAGAGTGGTGAACATACTGTTCTGATCTGAATATATCCTCTAGAGCTAGGAGTGGTTTCTATTTTCTTCTCTGTTTTTGGCTCCACTTTGTTTGGCTCACTGTTCTCTGAGTGATGAAAGGAAAGAAAAAAGGACAGGGAAATTAATTATGCCAACACAATTAAACAGGACATCCCAGGGCTTTTTTTCTGTCCCGTTTGATATTCAATCACGGACTCAAATTGTTTCTGCCACTTACATATTGATTTAATTCTCTCATCTCATGTGTTAATTAAGGAGACTTGACAGCTATACCCTGGCCCTACCAGTACAGGTTACCACCCTAGAGAAACACAGACACCACTGGACTGCAGATGGAACTAAAAGTCCTTTAGTTTTGCCAGACTGGAGAATTCCTGTGGAATAAATTGGAACGTTGCTAATTTTAACTCTTTCTCTAGCATTTCTTAGAGGTCTTCACAGGTCCCAAAAGTTGGACCCGTTCCGAAATGGACCTGGGTCTTTCCCACCCGGACACGATATGCATGAGTTCATTTTTAAAATGACCTGTTCCCGAACGGACTCGAGAAAACGTAGACCCGTTCCGTATAGACCTGGTCAGATCCAGACACGGTACGATCCCATCCAAGTGAGGGAAGCAGCAGAAAAGTCATTTTTTAGCTAATTTATTAACCAGAGCTGATAAAACGCGAGAGGGAGAGAGAGCTGCCACTCTAGAAGGTGTGGGAGGGGCTGTACTGTGAGTGAGTGACACATTCTTTCCAAGATGGCATAGCAGTGCAGACGTGGTTTGTCGTCCTCTCGTTTACTTTTTGTCTTTTTTGTCTTTTTTGTAAATATTTCAATTTATTTTCAGTCTCTTTTCCATTTCTTCTATTAAATATACCTTCCGGTAACTTGCCTCACCCAATGTGACACGGATCCGCAATTTTTTAGACCTTATAGCCAGAACCGCCATCAGGAGCTAGCCATCAGAAGCTAACCAGCTAATTAGTTACTAGCTATTTAGTCATCGTTAGCCACTGCTAGCGGCCTTTACCTTCTGCACAGACACCAGACTTTTTTTTTTGCCAGGATAATACTTGACAGCCTGCCAGTATCGGACGGTTTTCTCCACTACAACGCCGGATTCCTGCCGTAAACCCTGGACCAATACTACTGATCATCACGGCTAGCTAGCTGCCACCGAGTGACCCAGCCCCGAAGCTAGCCCTGAGCCAGGCCCACCTCCCGGCGTACTCTGTGATCACTCGGCTACTCAGCCAATGCCTCCCGGACTCTACCCCAACACGGCTAGAATCCGCTACTCTACCGGATCCTTGTTGTAAGCTCTGGACCTTTGCATCGGATCATCACTGCTAGCTAGCTGCTACCGAGTGGCTATAGTGGCTAACGCCCCTGCCTCAAAGCTAGCACCAGTTAGCCGCGAGCCAGGTGCATCTCCCGGCTAGCAAACAAAATTACTACAACTGCAATACCTCTTTCGCCATCTGGCGCCCCCTTTGTCAACACGGCGCCCCTCTGTACCACCACAACTGGTCCGCCGACGTAACTCCATCGGCTGTGCCCTCAACCGGCCTTTGCCGGACGTCGGAGCAGACGCTTCTACTTACCCCGGCCTGCTAACTTTAAACGCCGTGTCTCCCACGTTCTAGCGTAGCACCAACTACCCCGCGGCATCCCTGTTCCATCTATTGCTGTTCACTGGAGCCTATGATCACTTGGCTACATAGCTGATGCCTGCTGGACTGTTCTTTAATCACGCTACTCCATTTTGTTTATATTTTGTTTATCTGTCGGCCCCAGCCTCGAACTCAGGCCCTGTGTGTAGTTAATAAACCCTCTCTGCCCATTCATCGCCATTTTACCTGTAGTTGTTGTCTTAGCTGATTAGTTGTTGTTGTCTTACCCGTTGTTGTCTTAGCTAGCTCTCCCAATCAACAACTGTGATTGCTTTGTGCCTCGCTTTATGTCTCTCAAATGTCAATATGTTTTGTACACTGTTGTTTAGGATAGTTATCATTGTTTTAGTTTACTGCGGAGCACCTAGTCCCCTTCAACATGCCTCAGATACCTCCTTTGTCCCACCTTAACCCAGGCACTGCGTGTCCCCAGGCACTCTCATTTGTTGACTTCTGTAACCATAAAAGCCTTGGTTTCATGCATGTTAACATCACAAGCCCCCCCCTAAGTTTGTTTTACTCACTGCTTTAGCACACTCCGCCAACTCTGATGTCCTTTCCGTGTTTGAATCCTTGCTTAGGAAGGCCACCAAAATGTCTGAGATTTCCATACCCAATTACAACATTTTCCGTCAAGATAGAATTGCCAAAGGGGGAGAAGTTGCAATCAACTCCAGAGATAGCCTGCAAAGTTCTGTCATACTATCCAGGTCTATGCCAAAACAGTTCGAGCTTCTAATTTTAAAAATGAATCTCTCCAGAAATAAGTCTCTCAACGTTGCCGCCTGTTATAGACTCCTCTCAACTGCCAGCTGTGCCCTGGACACCATATGTGAATTGATTGCCCCCCATCTATCTTCAGAGTTCGTACTGTTAGGTGACCTAAACTGGGATATGCTTAACACCCTGGAAATCCTACAATCTAAACTAGATGCCCTCAATTTCACACAAATTATCAAGGAACCCACCAGGTACAACCCTACGTCTATAAACATGGGCACCCTCATAGATATTATCCTGACCAACTTGCCCTCCAAATACACCTCTGCTGTTTTCAATCAGGATCTCAGCGATCACTGCCTCATTGCCTGCATCCGCTATGGGTCCGTGGTCAAACGACCACCCCTCATCACTGTCAAACGCTCCCTAAAACACTTCTGCAAGCAGGCCTTTCTAATCGACCTGGCCCTAGTATCCTGGAAGGATATTGACCTCATCCCGTCAGTCGCGGATGCCTGGTCGTTCTTTAAAAGTTATTTCCTCACCATCTTAAATAAGCATGCCCAATTCAAACATTTTAGACCTAAGAACAGAAATAGCCCTTGGTTCACTCCAGACCTGCAGACCACAAAACATCACGTGACGGACTGCGCTAGCATCGAATGGTCCCCGTGATATGCAACTTTCCAGGGAAGTCAGGAACCAATACACGCAGTAAGTCAGGAAAGCTAAGGCTAGCTTTTTCAAACAGAAATTTCCATCCTGTAGCTCTAACTCCAAAAAGTTTTGGGGCACTGTAAAGTCCATGGAGAATAAAAGCTCCTCCTCCAGCTGCCCACTGCACTGAGACTAGAAAACACTGTCACCACTGATAAATCCACGATGATCGAGAATTTCAATAAGCATTACTCTATGGCTGGCCATACTTTCCTCCTGGCTACCACAACCCCGGCCAACAGATCCACACCCCCCGCAGCTACTTGCCCAAGCCTCCCCAGCTTCTCCACCCAAATGCAGACAGCAAAAGTTCTGAAAGAGCTGCAAAACCTGGACCTGTTCAAATCAGCTGGGCTAGACAATCTGGATCCTCTCTTTCTAAAATTATCCACCGCCATTGTTGCAACCCCTATTACTAGCCTGTTCAACCTATCTTTCGTATCGTCCGAGATCCCTAAAGATTGGAAAGCTGCCGTGGGCATCCACCTCTTCAAAGGAGGTGACACTCTAGACCCAAACTGTTATAGACCTATATCCATCCTGCCCTGCGTTTCTAAAGTCTTCGAAAGCGAAGGTAATAAACAGATCACTGACCATTTCGAATCCCACCGTATATTCTCCGCTGTGCAATCCGGTATTCGAGCAGGTCACAGGTGCACCTCAGCCATGCTCAAGGTACTAAACAATATCATAACCGCCATCGATAAAAGACAGTACTGTGCAGCCGTCTTCATCGACCTGGCCAAGGCTTTCGACTCTGTCAATTACCGTATTCTTATCGGCAGACTCAAAAGCCTTGCTTTCTCAAATGACTGTCTCGCCTGGTTCACCAACTACTTCTCAGGCAGAGTTCAGTGTGTCAAATCGGAGGGCCTGTTGTCCGGACCTCTGGCAGTCTCTATGATGGTACCACAGGGTTCAATTCTCGGATCGACTCTTTTCTCTGTATATTTCAACGATGTCGCTGTTGCTGCGGGTGATTCCCTGATCCACCTCTAAGCATAAGACACCATTCTGTATACATCTGGCCCTTCTTTGGACACTGTGTTAACTAACCTCCAAACAAGCTTCAATGCCATACAACACTCCTTCCGTGGCCTCCACCTGCTCTTAAACGCTAGTAAAACCAAATGCATGCTGCCTGCACCCGCCCGCCCGACTAGCATTAGTACTCTGGACGGTTCTGACTTAGAATATGTGGACAACTACAAATACCTAGGTGTCTGGCTAGACTGTAAACTCTCCTTCCAGACTCATATTAAACATCTCCAATCCAAAATTAAATCTAGAATTGGCTTCCTATTTCGCAACAAAGCATCCTTCACGCACGCCGCCAAACGTACCATCATAAAACTGACTATCCTACCGATCCTCGACTTCGGCGATGTCATTTACAAAATAGCTTCCAATATTCTACTCAGCAAACTGGATGTAGTCTATCACAGTGCCATCTGTTTTGTCACCAAAGCCCCTTATACTACCCCCCACTGCGACCTGTATGCTCTAGTCGGCTGGCCCTCGCTACATATTCGTCGCCAGACCCACTGGCTACAGGTCATCTATAAGTCTATGCTAGGTAAAGCTCCGCCTTATCGCAGCTCACTGGTCACGATAACAACACCCAACCGTAGCACGCACTCCAGCAGGTATTTTTCACTGGTCATCCCAAAGCCAACACTTCCTTTGGCCGCCTTTCCTTCCAGTTCTCTGCTGCCAATGACTGGAACGAATTGCAAAAATCGCTGAAGCTGGAGACTGATATTTCCCTCACTAACTTTAAACATCAGCTATCTGAGCAGCTAACCGATCGCTGCAGCTGTACATAGCCCATCTGTAAGTAGCCCACCCAATCTACCTACCTCATCCCCATATTGTTTTTATTTACTTTTCTGCTCCTTTGCACACCAGTTTTTCAACTTGCACATCACCATCTGCACATCTATCACTCCAGTGTTAATTTGCTAATTTGTAATTACTTCACTACTATGGCCTATTTATTTCCTTACCTCCTCACGCCATTTGCATACACTGTATATAGACTTTCTTTTTTTTCTATTGTGTTATTGACTGTATGCTTGTTTATTCCATGTGTAACTCTGTGTTGTTGTTTGTGTCGCACTGCTTTGCTTTATCTTGGCCAGGTCGCAGTTGTAAATGAGAACTTGTTCTCAACTAGCTTACCTGGTTAAATAAAGGTGAACTATATATTTTTTTAAAGAAGCAGGGAAGAGTGACGGAGAGACGAGAGACACCAACCAATCAAGCCGACTGTCGCTATAGTAGACTAATAGCTGCCATAGCTAGGTTGTTTTTCATTAAATTTGATTAGGTAGTACCTGTCTTGACTGTATCAAACCGGGAGAAGCTAGTCAAGCTAGCTAACGTTATCTAGATAGGCTAATTGAGGATTCACATTCTACAGTTGCAAATAACAACAACTCCATTCAGAATATTAAGTAACAGCCTACTTGTTGGTTCTTGGTTGTTGTAGCCTATCTTTCTCCCTTAACTTTTAATTCCATCATTTTGATTCCATCTTTCATTGATTAAATATCTCCTAACTTGTGCCCCACATAGATGCTCTATGACTGTAGCCTATTGTCGCTTTGGTGACTTATGATTGGCTAACAACAACAACAACTAGCTCCAGCCCGCACTCTTGGGAAAAGCAAGAACAGCAGCATAAATTATACAATGTATCTCTCTCTCTACTGCAGCAGTCACATTTGGATCTGTAAGGGCCCTTCCAGACAACTCAGTTAAAATTACAAATACCGGAGACCTGTGACAATCATATCAGATTCGACCCAGACCCATGACATTATTTAAAATTCTGGATCTGGACCCGCTCGGGTCCCGGATCTGGTCTTGGGTATTCGGATATCCCTCCTCCCCAACCCATTTTTTTATCTCCTCCATCCATTATTTCTCTCCTCCTCTACCGATCATTTGCGTCCCCTTCCTTCCCCCTGCTCTGGTCACCATGGCTGTTCCTGTGCCTCTGCTCCCACATGCCCCCTCTCCTGTCCTCTCCTCTGCCCCAGATACCAGGGGACCATGCAGCCCATGCAGCTCCAGCTGGCAGCAGTGACAGGGTCTTCAGCACTTCATTCTATTGGCTGGGATTAATAGTGGACTCTGGCCCGGGCCATCTCTTCCTCTGACAGGCATTTTTTCTGGCTTCTTCCATCGCTACTGACACCTGATAAAATGCTGCTAGAACACCACATGATGGGGGAACTAATGGCCCTGTCGTCTAATGTGGGCCAGCTGGCAGGATATGCTGTGTGTGTGTGTGTGTGTGTGTGTGTGTGTGTGTGTGTGTGTGTGTGTGTGTGTGTGTGTGTGTGTGTGTGCGTGCGTGCGTGCGTGCGTGCGTGCGTGCGTGCGTGCGTGCGTGCGTGCGTGCGTCCGTGCGTGCGGGCGTCCGTGCGTGCGTGCGGGCGTGTGGGCGGGCGGGCGTGTGGGCGGGCGGGCGTGCGGGCGGGCGTGCGTGCGCGTAGAAATAGGACCAGGAGAGTCTGAACGTAGGAGTACAGATACAGGATCAGTTTTTCATTTTAGATCATAAAAATTAAGATTATATGGACAGGGGAGACCTGATTCTATATCAGCACCCCATACGCTGAGACACTTTTTGACTATGGGCCCAGTGCTGGTGTGTGCTGAGGTAACCTTGGCTTTGGATGATGATAATGCAGTCTGCTGATCAGCCAGCACATGCATCTGTTTAATTACTCTCAGCCTTAGTTGTGTGTAGAATAATTTAATTAGCAAAGTCTGTGGCCAGCATAATGCTCCAGAGTGTGCATACAAACACACACACACACACACACACACACACACACACACACACACACACACACACACACACACACACACACACACACACACACACACACAGAGAGAGAGAGGTTCCCCCGCCTGCAGATGGTAAGGGTTCATTCAGCAGAGAGGAGACAGGAGAGGGCCTGCTCTGTATATCATGGTGAGTTTCACAACACGTTGTGGGAGGAATGACTTCTTCATTATGGAACTCATTACTCATCATGGAATATGCAAATAAGATAGGAAAGAATTGAGACTCTCCACTCAGAGGTCTGTATCGACACTAAGGGTATATCTTTGTCTACAGTTGTCACGTTCCTGACCTGTTTTCTGTTAGTTTTGTATGTGTTAGTTGGTCAGGACGTGAGTTTGGGTGGGCAGTCTATGTTTTGTGTTTCTATGTAGGTTTAATAGGGTGACCTGATATGGCTCTCAATTAGAGGCAGGTGGTTTTCATTTCCTCTGATTGAGAGCCATATTAAGGTAGGTGTTTTCACACTGTTTGTTTGTGGGTGGTTGTCTCCTGTGTCAGTGTCTGTGTATGTTACGCCACACGGGACTGTTTCGGTTTCGGTTTGTTTGTTCGTTCGTTCGGTTTTTGTGTAGTCTGTTTTTCCTGTTCGTGCGTTCTTCGTTTCATGTAAGTTCTTACGTTCAGGTCAGTCTACGTCGTTTGTTGTTTTTGTATCTATTCAAGTGTTCTTCGTGTTTTCGGTTTTGTTTAATAAATATCATGTCATATCACAACGCTGCATTTTGGTCTAATCCTTGCTACTCCTCTTCGGATGAAGAGAAGGAGGAAGCCCGTTACAGAACCACCCACCAAATCAGAACCAAGCAGCGTATGTTCGAGCAATGGAATACACAGGACTATTGGACTTGGGAGGACGAGCTGGATGGAAAAGGACCTTGGGCTCAACTAGGGGAATATCGCCGCCCCAAAGCTGAGCTGGAGGCAGCGAAAGCAGAGAGGCGGCTATATGAGGAGGCAGCAAGGAAGCAAGGCTGGAAGCCGGAGAATCAAGCCCAAAACCGCAGATATGAAGGTGCGCGGCTAGCAAGGAAGCCCGAGAAGAAACCCCAAAAATTTATTGGGGGGGGGGCTAAGAGGTAGTGGGCCAAGGGCAGGTAGGAGACCTGCGCCCACTTCCCAGGCTAACCATGGAGAGCGGGAGTACGGGCAGACACCGTGTTACGCAGTAGAGCGCACGGTGTCTCCTGTACGTGTGCATAGCCCGGTGCGGGTTATTCCACCTCCCCGCACTGGTAGGGCTAGATTGAGCATTGAGCCAAGTGCCATGAAGCCGGCTCTACATATCTGGCCACCAGTGCGTCTCCTTGGGCCGGCTTACATGGCACCAGCCTTACGCATGGTGTCCCCGGTTCGCCTACATAGCCCGGTGCGGGTTATTCCACCTCCCCGCACTGGTTGGGCGATGGGGAGCATTCAACCAGGTAAGGTTGGGCAGGCTCGGTGCTCAAGGGAGCCAGTATGCCTGCATGGTCCGGTATTTCCGGCGCCACCTTCCCGCCTCAGCACAGTACCACCAGTGCCTACACCACGCACCAGGCTTCCAGTGCGTTTCCAGAGCCCTGTTCCTCCTCCACGCACTCTTCCTATGGTGCGTGTCTCCAGCTCAGTGCTTCCAGTTCCGGCACCACGCACTAAGCCTCCTGTGCGTCTCCAGAGCCCTGTACGCACTGTTCCTTCTCCCCGTACTCGTCCTGATGTGCGTGCCCTCAGCCCGGTGCCACCAGTGCCGGTACCACGCACCAGGCCTATAGTGCGCTTCGAGAGGTCAGTGTGCCCTGTCCCTGCTCCCCGCACTAGCCTTGAAGTGCGTGTCTCCAGTCCGGTGCCTCCAGTTCCGGCACCACGCACCAGGCCTACAGTGCGCCTCAGTCGGCTAGAGTCTGTAGTCTGCCCAACGTCGTTTGAGCCATCCGTCTCCCCAGCGCCATCTGAGCCATCCGTCTCCCCAGCGCCATCTGAGCCATCCGTCTCCCCCAGCGCCATCTGAGCCATCCGTCTCCCCAGCGCCGTCTGAGCCATCCGTCTGCCCAGTGCCGTCTGAGCCATCCGTCTGCCCAGTGCCGTCTGAGCCATCCGTCTGCCCAGTGCCGTCTGAGCCATCCGTCTGTCCCGAGCCATTAGAGCCGCCCGTCTGTCCCGAGCCGTCAGAGCCGTTCGTCAGTCAGGAGCCGCTAGAGCCATTCGTCAGTCAGGATTTGCCAGAGCCGCCAACCAGACAGGATTTGCCAGAGCCGCCAACCAGACAGGATCTGCCAGAGCCGCCAACCAGACAGGATCTGCCAGAGCCGCCAACCAGACAGGATCTGCCAGAGCCGTCAGCGAGCCATGAGCAGCCAGAGCCGTCCGCGAGCCATGAGCAGCCAGAGCCGTCAGCGAGCCATGAGCAGCCAGAGCCGTCAGCGAGCCATGAGCAGCCAGAGCCGTCAGCGAGCCAGGATCTGCCAGAGCCGTCAGCGAGCCATGAGCAGCCAGAGCCGTCAGCCAGCCATGAGCGTCCAGAGCCGTCAGCCAGCCATGAGCGTCCAGAGCCGTCAGCCAGCCATGAGCTGCCCCTTAGCTTAGAGCTGCCATTTATCCAGAACTGCCCCTCAGTCCAGAGCTGTCTCTCTGTCCGGAGCTGCCCTTCAGTCCGGAGTTGCCCCTCTATTCTGAGCTACCTCTCTATCCTGAGCTACCTCTCTATCCTGAGCTACCTTGTCCCGGAGCTGTCCTTTATCTTGGTGTTGCCCCTTAAATTAGGTGGGTGGAGTAACAGGGTGGTCATTCTGAGGGGAAGACGTAAGCTGGGATTGACTGTGGTGGGGTGGGGACCTCGCCCAGAGCCTGAGCCACCACCGTGGTCAGATGCCCGCCCAGACCCTCCCCTAGACTTTCTGCTGGTGCGCCCGGAGTTCGCACCTTGAGGGGGGGGGTTATGTCACGTTCCTGACCTGTTTTCTGTTAGTTTTGTATGTGTTAGTTGGTCAGGACGTGAGTTTGGGTGGGCAGTCTATGTTTTGTGTTTCTATGTTGGTTTAATAGGGTGACCTGATATGGCTCTCAATTAGAGGCAGGTGGTTTTCATTTCCTCTGATTGAGAGCCATATTAAGGTAGGTGTTTTCACACTGTTTGTTTGTGGGTGGTTGTCTCCTGTGTCAGTGTCTGTGTATGTTACGCCACACGGGACTGTTTCGGTTTCGGTTTTTGTGTAGTCTGTTTTTCCTGTTTGTGCGTTCTTCGTTTCATGTAAGTTCTTACGTTCAGGTCAGTCTACGTCGTTTGTTGTTTTTGTATCTATTCAAGTGTTCTTCGTGTTTTCGGTTTTGTTTAATAAATATCATGTCATATCACAACGCTGCATTTTGGTCTAATCCTTGCTTCCTTTCTTCGGATGAAGAGAAGGAGGAAGCCCGTTACAACAGCAACATATTCAGAAGCCCTGCTCCTGCCCTGTTCATCAGCATATTGAGCAGGATATTACTTAGCAACACTAGGACCTGTGGGGACACACTGAACAGGTTTTAACCACCAATAAATAACTAAATATATTGTTTTTAGTTTCTCTCATATCATTGATTATGTTGCACTGAATATGCTGTAAAATCGAGTTGGTTCAGGAGAAGTGATTCAATATTTTACAAGACAGTAAAAACAGAATGAGCTCATGGTATGGGAACCAAAAAGCACAGGTTTCCATTCATACAGTATACTGTTTATAAGCTTTATGTAATTCATGATTTTGGCAACAACATTTATAACGGAATGAAGGTTATGAAGGTCTGCACCTTTGATATTACTCTACACACACATACACACACACACACACACACACACACACATACACACACACACACAACCACACACGCATAAATATGAACACACAAATAAACACATACACACACACACACACAACCACACACATACACACACACATGAACATACACACACACATGCACACACACATGCACACACACACACACACACACACACACACACACACACACACACACACACACACACACACACACACACACACACACACAAACACCCACACACAAGGTTTTCAAACACATTATCCGCTAGCAGGGAGGCTTCATAAATCTTTCATGTTAAGTGTCCCCTCGGCTCCCTTCTCCTCCACTTTGCTTTGTTTGACTCTCTCTCTCTCTCTCTCTCTCTCTATATCTAACCTCCCTCTCTCTCTCTCTCTCTCTCCCTCTCTCTCTCTCTCTCTCTCTCTCTCTCTCTCTCTCTCTCACCCTCTATCTATACACCCACTCTCTCTCTGTCTGTCTCTCTCTCTGTCTCTCTCTCCCTCTCTCTCCCCCCCCCGCTCTCTATCCACTCTCTCTTTCTCTCTCACTCTCTCCCCTTCTTTCCCTCTTTCTCTCCCTCTCTCTCTCTGTCTCTCATTCTCTCTTCATGCTTATATGGATCACATCAGACCTGGGAAACACAGATGAGCTCAACACAGAGCCACGGCAAGGAAAGGGCCGGAAACACACCACTATTAAACTTCCACCTGGACCCCTCACACACACACACGCACACACACACACACACACACACACACACACACACAAACACATACTGTACACACACATTCGGTTCCGCCAAGGCCCCCAGTTTCCCGTCTAGAGCGTCACAAGCTCTGCTGGTTGGCTACTGCGTAGCAACCTATGGGTGCCAAAAGCCCTGGTACTGTATGCCCTAGAAAGCCTATGTAAATTAGGATCATAAGAACGGCCCCAACAAATTATTTACGGACGTTTTGGCATCTAAAGTTCAATCCCCGTGGTGAATTATTAGTTCGCTACAAATCAAGATATTTAATTAAATAGTTACCCATTCTGATCCTTACGGCCACTTTCCTTAGACATTTTTTGGTTCTATTCAACCCCATTCATCAATATAGCGTGCTTCAAATTCAAATACTTCCAACTTCAAGTGCCATCGGGAGTTTTCTATAGGAATATGTGGATAACGTCAGTGCCATCACTACTGGTTTTAATAGCTTTGGTTCCTCCAGCAAACCGTTGCTACATTGAACCATTAAAGGTTCCTGCAAGAACCCCTGAACTAAACGAAGGTGCAAATATGAACCAATGACTAGCAATGGTTCCTTGAGGATCTCCTGTGGTTCTCCTACTCGCAAAGGCATCTCAGGACATCTCATCTTTTAACTTCCTTTCAAAAGCTGAACCTTAACCCCCCCCCCTCCTTTGGAGGCAGTTTTGACTTGAACATGACCTCAGTGTAGATCTGACTAGAGACCAGGTTCAATCAGTGATCATGTATCCAACCAAAGGACCACCCACCATAGATGACCCAACACACACACATACACACACACATTTAGTGTCATTTAATTTATATGACAGCCACGTGCGTGTCAGGACCCGGTGTGAGAAACAGTCACTAATAGTCGGCAGAACCCAGAAGATGAGGCAGACACAGCAGTACTAGAGATGGTGGTTTAATAAAAGGAAAAGATCTTCAGACAAAGAATCTAAATCCACAACGACAAAAATAAAGCCAAGAGGAAAAAATGGATATCCTCCAAAATACAATCTTCAGGCAAAGAATCTAAATCCACAACAACAATAATAAAGCCAAGAGGAAAAAATGGATATCCTCCAAAATACAAAGAAACTCCACAAAGTGGTATAAACAGCAGGGAACAAACAAAACCCAAAAGATTAATCAAAAATAAACAAGAACTAAACCAGAGAACCTCTGGAAAATCCAAACAAGAGAAATATATGTTCACAGCAAGGCTGGGGCTGGGTGCTAACATACAAACACTGAGCAAAGAACTGAGGAACACACAGGGTTTAAATACAAACAAGAAAATGACACACAGGTGCAAACAATAATTAGAGCAAGGAAAAAACAAAAGGTTCAAAAAAGGTGCAATGGGGACATCTAGTGACCAAAACCTGAACAATCCTGGCCAAATCCTGACACGTGCGACTGACGTGCCAGAGCATCCCAACTTCAACCACTCCTTAACGAGGGTTAATGAGCCAGTGAACCTTGATGAGGCTTAACGAGGGTTAACGAGCGTGTTGACCCTGACAACGGTTAATGGCTGCTGTTGTGACTCAACATTTCTCCTGATTAAGGCCAGGCTAGACTGATGAGGAAGGAGGAGCCTGTCTGACACCCTGCCAGGGGTGCCTTGGACCTTCATTCTACATACTCTGGCGTCTGTCCTCTAGTCCTCTATGGATCTCCTGTCCCCATCGATCTCACATCCCAGGCATAGAGTCTATGGGATATAGCCATAGTGATGAGATGAAAATAAATCCTCTCATGTAAATTTCCTCTGATTTGACTTTCACTTTGTTTTCAGAACATTCTCTTTAGGAATGTGTCCATATTTGGACGTTAGGAAAGAAAAAGAGCACAGCTTGAGCTTAAGTAAATAGTCTTTAACCTCAGAGCAATGTTTAAGTAAGAGCACCAACATGGAAGAGGACCAACCAGGAAGTGCACGGAGTGACTCAGCTTAAATATTGCAGTTAAATACTGCAGTTAATTACTGCAGTTAAATATTACTGTTAAATAGTGTTAAGTTAGAGGGAGCTCTCCTCTCCTGGGCTTATATATATTATGAAGTCTTACTCTTACACTAGTGAACAATATAAACTGACACTCCTGTAGACACACTTCGGGCCACTAAGAACATAATTAAATAAATGATGTGTGAGAAACTGTGTATACGTGTGGAAGGAGTGGAGTAAACATGGAGAATTTTCCTGAAGCTATTGCACAGACTTTCTGCCAACTGTAACATGGAAGCCTACGTACTGTAGGTTTAAGCTTGTGTCTGGGAGGGGGTAAGGAATTTGATATTTGTCCAATGCTTTTTTATTGTATTGATTCACATTCTGCAACCTGTTTCACCCAAAGACAGAGTAGATAGACTCACATAATGATTTATGCCCATGTGTAATATATCGTGGAGATAAAGCCTGCAAAGTGGTCTTCTATACCCGATGATTGAAGATGCTATCTCCACCATTCAATCTTTCTTCTCGCTGCTGTTATGTTTGATGAATAACTGACCTGACATGTAATTCCTCTCAGATCTCATTTGGATTGTCTACAGCCAGAGGGTCTGGCACCACACACACACACACATGCAAGCACACACTCACACAGAAGGGAGTACACACACTGTCACATACACACAAGCACACATATACGCACACACTCACTAAGGGAAATTAGCATAAAGTTTCATTTGGGTCATCCTCATCAGATTTCATACTAGGTAAACAGTTCTGTTTCTCTCTCCCAGACACTCCAGGAGGGACCCCAACTTTCAAAGAATTGATAGTGTCACGCTCTGATCTGTTTCACCTGTCCTTGTGCTTATCTCCACCCCCACCAGGTGTTGCTTATTTTCCCCGGTGTATTTATCCCTGTGTTTCCTGTCTCTCTGTGCTAGTTCGTCTTGTTTGTCAAGTCAACCAACGTTTTTGTTTCTCTGCTCCTACTTTCCCAGTCTCTCTTTCCTCGCACTCCTGATTTTGTCCCTTGCCTGTCCTGAGTCTGAGCCCGCCTGCCTGACCACTCTGCCTGCCCCTGACCTCGAGCCTGCCTATTGTCTTGTACTGTTTGGACTCTGACCTGGTTACTGAACCACTGCCTATACTGACCTCGAGCCTGCCTATCACCTGGTACTGTTTTGACTCTGACCTGGTTTATGATCAGGTCAGATTGGTCCTGGTCAGTCCCTGGATGGGAGACCAGATGCTGCTGGAAGTGGTGTTGGAGGGCCAGTAGGAGGCACTCTTTCCTCTGGTCTAAAAAATATCCCAATGCCCCAGGGCAGTGATTGGGGACACTGCCCTGTGTAGGGTGCCGTCTTTCGGATGGGACGTTAAACGGGTGTCCTGACTCTCTGAGGTCATTAAAGACACCATGGCACTTATCGTAAGAGTAGGGGTGTTAACCCCGGTGTCCTGACTAAATCCCTCCTCTCCCCTGTAACTATTCCCCAGGTCGTTGCTGCAAATGAGAACGTGTTCTCAGTCAACTTACCTGGTAAAATAACGGTAAAATAAAAAAATAAAAAAATAAACTCTCGCCTGTACCCGACCTGCTTTTTTGCCTACCCCTTTTGTCATAATAAATATCGTAGCTCAACCATCTGCCTCCTGTGTCTGCATTTGGGTCTCGCCGTGTACCCTTATAGATAGAAGGTAAATACCAAAACAATTTACAGATTTAAGAATTTTACTGCACACACAGATATATTAACAGTACTGCACTTTTCATGTAGCCTAATTTTGACCAATCAACTGATCAAGCAACATTATGGATTAAACGTTCAATCCTGTTGCTGCAGGATTATTTTGCTGCAACAATACTAGTCAAATTAAGATCCTATATCTGTACGTTCACTGTGACATTACCATAACATCACTATGAACATCTATAGGAATACTGTATCTACCAATGAAGACTAACAGTGCTAGATTAAGATGCCATAGCTGTACTGTGAAAAGACTTCACCCATAACACCAATATGAACATCTACAGGAATATCTATCAATGAAGACCAACAGTGCTAGACATGAAACCATCTCATAGATAAAAACGCAGTGTCCATTTCAAGACATTCTCATACGTCACCCCTCCTTGAGTCAATGCTTTCAGTGCCCTAAAATGTACACGTATAACCAAACAATGAGCTGTGTTTGAGACTTTGTGTTGGGTTTGAGTATTCTGTTTTCAGTCATAAAGTGAGTCTCACCTTCTCCTGAACCACTGCTTCTATGATAGCTGTAATTCTAGTATACAGCAGCACAGTGGATGTGACGGAGAGAATTAGAGTCATATGCTGGGTACCAAATGGCACCCTACACCAATAGTGCACTACTTTTGACCAGAGAACGCTATGAGCCCTATGATCAAAAGTAAT
Organism: Salvelinus fontinalis; assembly: GCF_029448725.1. NCBI lineage: Eukaryota > Metazoa > Chordata > Actinopteri > Salmoniformes > Salmonidae > Salvelinus > Salvelinus fontinalis. The sequence continues at coordinate 21,529,164 of NC_074670.1, read as the reverse complement.
GCAATAATATAGAACATGACAACCTGCCCATACCAAAGAAACCACTGGCTGGATGTAGAGTTTGTGTGTGTGTGTGTGTGTGTGTGCGTGCGTGCGTGCGTGCGTGCGTGCGTGCGTGCGTGCGTGCGTGAGTGAGATTACTTTGGTAAAAGATTTTACGTCAGTTTCTGTAAATTGTCTTATTTTCTGTCAGACAATATTTCAATTCAACAAGGCAACTGTAAACATGTCGTCCCCCACGAATGATGCGGCGCCCCCTTTGAACCAATCAGTGTAATTTTGTAAATGGCAAGACGCCTCATTTACCCAAGTTTCATCAAAATCGGGCCAGTGGTGTCTGAGATATCATGTGGGTTAGCTAAATTGCATCACTCTGAGTCAAGAAATATACACTCAGTTTATTTCCATACCCATCTAGTACTAGGTCGGTCCCCCTTTGCCTCCAGAAAAGCATGAATTCTTCAGGCATTGAAACGTTGCTCAGTTTGTATCAAGGGACCTAACGTGTGCCAGGAAAACATTCCCCACACCATTACACCACCGCCACCAGCTTGTACCGTTGACACCAGACAGAATGGGGCTTACGCCAAATCCTGACTCTGCCATCAGCATGACGGAACAGGATCTGCGATTTGTCGGACCAGGTTACTCCTCAATTGCCCACTGAAGCCGCTTCTTCTTGTGTTTAGCTGATAGAAGTGGAACCCAGTGTGGTCGTTTGCTGCAACCGCCCGTCCGTTACAAGGACTGATGAGGTGTACGTTCCGAGATGCGTTCTGCACACCATTATTGCACTGCACCATTATTTGCCTGTTAACTTGCACGATTCCTGCCATTCTCCTTCGACTTCTCATCAACGAGCTGTTTTCGCTCACAGGACTGCCCCTGACTTCATGTTTTTTGTTTGTCGCACCAATCTCTGTAAACCCTAGAGACTGTCATGCATGAAAAGCCCAGGAGGCCGGCCGTTTCTGAGATACTGGGACCGACGGGGCTGGCACCGACAATCATAAGACGCTCAAAGTCATCATTTTGCCCATTCTAACATTCAATCGAACAGTAACTGAATGCCTGTCTGCCTGCTTCATATAGCCAGACACGTGACTCGCTGTCTGTAGGAGCGAACCATTTTCGTGAACGGGATGGTGTACCTAATAAACATGTGCCCGTTATGGCGCCACCATGTGGTCGATATTAATGTTCTTGCATATGTTGAATCTTGACAGTGCAACATTTGTGGCAAATTGTATTTGACTGATTTCTATGCATTTATGTGCCAGTCCACGCCCATGTGAACTATTATTGATCAATAGCGGCCATGTTGTTTAGGTCCTAGTCTAGAAAGTATTGCGTCGGGAGACCTTTGTCCATAGATGCAACATATCAAGTTTTGAGCAGATCGGTCATTCGATGCCATTTTTCCACAAATTTCTAAATGGCGGAAAATCTATCATGGCAGGCCTTATGGGTTACTGAGAAAAATATGTTCCTTGTGAGGAGAGGGAACTATGTAGCGAATTTCATGACTGGTCAAACGGGGGTTAAACGGGGTTAGGGCCATGAGGGGTTAGGGCCATTAAACGGGGTTAGTGCCATGAGGGGTTAGGGCCATGGTCAAACGGGGTTAGGGCCATGACTTTTCAAAGTTAGCATTTTCAATTACGTGTTATAGCGTCACCATCTGGTGGAATTTTGTAGATGCCGGATCTCTATGGCAAGACACATAATTCACCTAAGTTTTGTCAAAATCGTGCCTGTGGTGTCTGAGATATCGCTTGTGATGAACGAATGTCCTAAAAATGGAAAAAGATCCACAGTCCCCTCCCTGGGGACAGTAAAAGCACAGTTATATGATCTTAAGATAGCGACAGAGAAAAATCAAATATGGTACACACACACACCTTCAAAATCTCCTCCTTTGCAATAAAACAGAACCTAAAAGGTGGAATTTCTATGGCAAATGCTTGACATTGAAGCAAAAGACTTACAGAGTAAGTAAAGGGAATAGGGAAAGAGGGATACCTAGTCAGTTGTACAACTGAATGCCTTCAACTGAAATGTGTCTTCCGCATTTAACCCAACCCCTCTGAATCAGAGAGGTGCAGGGGGCTGCCTTAATTGACATCCACATCTTCGCCGCCCAGGGAACAGTGGGTTAACTGCCTTGCTCAGGGGCAGAACAACATATTTTTACCTTGTCAGCTCTGTCACGCCCTGACCTTAGAGATGTGATTATGTCTCTATTTTGGTTTGGTCAGGGTGTGAGTTGGGTGGGTATTCTATGTTCTATTATTTGTATTTCTATGTTTTGGCCGGGTAGGGTTCTCAATCAGGGACAGCTGTCTATCATCGTCTCTGATTGAGAACCATACTTAGGTAGCCCTTTTTCCCACCTGTCTTTGTGGGAAGTACATAGCCTTTAGCTTCACGGTTTGTTTTGTAGTGTTTATTGTTTTGTTCGGCGTCTTTTCGTAATAAAAGAAAATGTACACTCACCACGCTGCGCCTTGGTCTACTTCCTTCAACAGCCGTGACAAGCTCGGGGATTCGATCCAGCAATCTTTCAGTTACTGGCCCAACAGGTAGAGCGACAATGAAGAGGAGATGAAATAGTCATACGTTATCTGTCTCTGTGTGTGTGTGTGTGTGTATGTGTGTGTGTGCGCACGCATGCGTGTGTATGTTTGTGTGTGTTTGAGTGTGTGTGTTTGTGTTCACGTGTGTGATGAAATATTAAAACGTTCATGTGTTTGTGCGAGGGGATGGAGCAGTCACTCATGGAGGGAGTCATGGCAGGGATAATACAACACCAGTCTGTGGCTTGACCTAAGCACTGCAGCACAGTAACAACATAGCATCTGTTTCCTGTCTCTCTCACAAAGAACATCACCCACCAACACCAGACACACACCGCTACAGAACACACACTCTGCTACAGAACACACATACTGTAGCTATAGATTACACAAACAGGCCTGTTTAGATGTATTTTACACTGGTAGTTTAGACCAGGGGTAGCAACCCTGTTCCTGTGCTGCAGGCACTGCAGGATTTTGTTCCAACTAGGCCCCACACCTGACCAACTGAGCTAATGGATCAGTTCAGTGATTGCCTTAATGCAACACACCTGGGATTCCAGGTCGGTTAAATCCAAAACAAGAAGTGCCCATGGCACTCCAGGACCATGGTTACCTACCCCTAGTCTAGACTGTTGCATAAAGATAGAGGTCAAGAGGAATAGAGGCTGTTTGTCTCGATATCTGGCTGTAATGTTTTCTTCATTTGATTGTTGATATGCCAGCACATGAGAGAGTAGAGAATATATGATGACCTTGTCTTTCAAAATACACATTTAATAAAATATTGTACTGTAGTAACAAATCAACCTGTTACACAGACTACAAAATATTCAAAAGATATACCACTGTCTGGTTTCTTGTTTGTTAGGAAATCTGTCTTTTTGAGCACCTTTTGTGTCTTCTATCCTCAGGTCTAACTCAATAATAGTCAGTGGAAAGAGAGAGAGAAAGAGACAGAGAGAGAGAGAGAGAGAGAAAGAGACAGAGAGAGAGAGAGAGAGAGAGAGAGATAGTGTGAGAGAGAGAGAGATAGTGTGAGAGAGAGAGAGATAGTGTGAGAGAGCCCAACAGACAATAGACATATAAACCTAGATTCCCCTCAGGTGGTAAGCTTCCATTATCCTCTCATCTTTATCTCTGAGTCTATTCCACCACCACCCTCCCCTCTGTCCTGTCTGCCCAGCCCGCCTTCCAAACGCTTCGTTTGGCAAGGTCGATAAACAGAACCTTTAACGCTGCTCAGAATGATTCTAACCTATTCTGAACAACACATTAAAACCAAAGCAAACACGTTATAAACTGCAAAAGCTCTTTTCACTCCTCCTCTGTCACAAAAGGAACATATAAGAGTGTGTGTGCGTGCGTGCGTGCGTACGTGCGTGTGTGTGCGTGCGTGTGTGTGTGCGTCCGTGTGAAGGAAAAGGTCAGATTCTCAATACATTCACTCTCTATAAACATCCCAGCTAAAAGCACCGATTGTTGTCTAGACATTGTCGCTGTACAAATAAAACAAAGAAGAGACCGAAGGAGAAAGAAAAACAGAAAGAATTATTCTAACCACGGAACGTCTTGATTACTGGCTTCCAGTGAGGCTAAATTGCTGTGTATTTTTCCTCTAATGTGAAAGCGTTCTCCCACTGGAAAGCAGGATAATTTAAGGGTGTTTTTGTCCTTCGTTTTTACTTTACATTATCTCTCTTTATCTTGTAATTACGCTAGTTGTCTATTATTGTCCTAGTTCTCAGCTTTGAATTGTACATTTCCCCTATATGTTCTCTCTGGTGATATCTGTATTGATGTGTGAAGCACAGGGAGGGATGTCATCTTGCCCACCAGGTCACAGATCTAACCACACACATCTCCTCTTGAAATATAACGGCTTTGGTGGTATGTACTGTATGTGTAACGACTGTCTTTCGGTGAGTTAGTAGACCAAGGCGCAGCGGGTGATGAATACATAATGACTTTATTTCAAGACGAAGAACAGACACGAAATACACTTGACTAATATTACAAAATAACAAAACGAACTAGACAGACCTAAACTACGAACTTACATGAAACGAAGAACACATGAACAGGAACTACCGAGACGAGACAGTACCGTGTGGTGCAACAAACACAGACACAGCGACAATCACCCACAAACAAACAGTGAGAACAACCTACCTTAATATGACTCTCAATTAGAGGAAAACGCAAAACACCTGCCTCTAATTAAGAGCCATACCAGGCTACCCAAAACCAACATAGAAACAGAAAACATAGACTGCCCACCCAAAACTCACGCCCTGACCATCACACACATACAAAACAACAGAAAACAGGTCAGGAACGTGACAGTATGGCCATTCTCACAGAGGAGCTGCAACTAACAGCTCAGTCTGGCTCAACATGAACCCAACATGGATGCCCTCATCCACTCTCGCCCCCTGCACCCATATCCCAGAAGGCTTTGCAGCGATCCCGGGGCTCAGAGCGCCAACGCCAGCTCTCTGTACCCTTGAGGAGGGAAACGCACAATTAATCAGGTATGAATGGAGCACAATAAAAATCGATGTGTTTCAGAAAGAAGCATGAAACATTTACAAGCCCACTCCTGTTCTGCAAAAACTCATCATTTTTATCGACTCTCTTCTTAACCACGACACTATCAACGGCCGGCTTCCGTGTTTCTTTATTGGTTTCAATTTATCTATAAAAGAGGGAAGGCCCTTATCTGCAGAATAAATCATGCATGGATAGTCAACAGAAGCAGCACACTCTGGCCTGCAGCCACATGGAAATGCAGCAACACAAAGCCAAGGACAGATGTGTCCAGACCAAACATAAACAGTCTTAGTTTCTTGAAGGGGAATCTATGGGAACATGATGATGCCCGTTAGGGGAATTACACTGATATTATACAAACATAAATCATCTCATTTTAGAGGAGGGTTAGTGTTGTAGATCAGTCCTGCTGCCTTGTGCTGAGATTATTATTCACATGGTGGGCAGCCATTCAGTGTTTTGATTGGGGTCACTTAGAAATGTCCTTGTTGTTGAAAGAAAAGCAACTTTTTTTGCCCATTAAAATAACATCAAATTTATCAGAAATACAGAAATACGGTGGGATTCGACATTGTTAATGTTGTAAATGACTATTGTAGCTGGAAACGGCAGATTTTTTATGGAATATCTACATAGGCGTACAGAGGCCCATTATCAGCAACCATCACTCCTGTGTTCCAATGGCACAATGTATTAGCTAATCCAAGTTTATCATTTTAAAAGGCTAATTGGTCATTAGAAAACCATTTTGCAATTATGTTAGCACAGCTGAAAACAGTTGTGCTGATTAAAGAAGCAATAAAACTGGCCTTCTTTAGACTAGTTGAGTATCTGGAGCATCAGCATTTGTGTGTTCGATTACAGGCTCAAAATGTCCAGAAACAAAGACCTTTCTTCTGAAACTTGTAAGTCTATTCTTGTTTTGAGAAATGAAGACTAGTTCATGCAAGAAATTGCCAAGAAACTGAAGATCTCGTACAACGCTGTGTACTACTGTCTTTAACAGAACAGCGCAAACTGGCTCTAACCAGAATAGAGGAGTGGGAGGCCGCGGTGCACAGATGAGCAAGAGGACAAGTACATTAGAGTGTCTAGTTTGAGAAACGTGTTCTGTGAAGGGAGTAGTATTGAACCCTGTGGATCCCCCATAGAGACTGCCAGAGGTCTGGACAACAGGCCCTCTGATTTGACACACTGAACTCTATCTGAGAAGTAGTTGGTGAACCAGGCTAGGCAGTCATTTGAGAAACCAAGGCTATTGAGTCTGCCGATAAGAATACGGTGATTGACAGAGTCGAAAGCCTTGGCCAGGTCGATGAAGACGGCTGCACAGTACTGTCTTTTATCGATGGCGGTTATGATATTGTTTAGGACCTTGAGTGTGGCTGAGGTGCACCCATGACCAGCTTGGAAACCAGATTGCATAGCGGAGAAGGTACGGTGGGATTCGAAATGGTCGGGATCTGTTTGTTAACTCTGCTTTCAAAGACTTTAGAAAGGCAGGGCAGGATGGGTATAGGTCTGTAACAGTTTGGGTCTAGAGTGTCTCCCCCTTTGAAGAGGGGGATGACCGCGGCAGCTTTCCAATCTTTAGGGATCTCAGACAATATGAAAGATAGGTTGAACAGGCTAGTAATAGGGGTTGCAAGAATTGCATCGGATAATTTTAGAAAGGAAGGGTCCAGATTGTCTAGCCCAGCTGATTTTAGGGGTCCAGATTTTGCAGCTCTTTCAGATCATCAGCTATCTGGATTTGGGTGAATTAGAAGCGGGGGAGGGCTTGAGCAAGTTGCTGCGGGGGGTGCAGAGCTGTTGGCCAGGGTAGGGGTAGCCAGGTGGAAAGTATGGCCAGCCGTAGGAAAATGCTTATTGAAATTCTCGATTATCGTGGATTTATCGGTGGTGACAGTGTTTCCTAGCCTCAGTGCAGTGGACAGCTGGGAGGAGGTGCTCTTATTCTCAATTGACTTTAGTGTCCCAAAACTTTTTGGAGTTAGTGCTACAGGATGCAAATTTCTGTTTGAAAAAGCTAGCCTTTGCTTTCCTGACTGACTGTCCATATTGGTTCCTGACTTCCATGAAAAGCTACATATTGCGGGGGCCATTCAATGCTAATGCAGTAGGCCACAGGATGTTTTGTGCTTGTCAAGGGCAGTCAAGTCAGGAGTGCACCAGGGGCAATATTTGTTCTTAGATCTACATTTCTTGAATGGGGCATGCTTTTTAAGATGGTAAGAAAAACACTTTTAAAGAACAACCAGGCATCCTCTACTGACGGGATGAGGTCAATATCCTTCCAGGATACTAGGGCCAGGTCAATTAGAAAGGCCTGCTCGCTGAAGTGTTTTAGGGAGCGTTTGACAGTGATGAGGGGTGGTCGTTTGACCGCGGACCCATTACGGACGCAGGCAATGAGGCAGTGATCGCTGAAATCCTGGTTCAAGACAGCAGAGGTGTATTTCAAGGGCAAGTTGGTCAGGGTGATATCTATGAGGGTGCCCATGTTTACAGATTTAGTGTTGTACCTGGTAGGTTCCTTGATAATGTGTGTGAGAATGCATCTAGCTTAGATTGTAGGACGGCCGGGGTGTTAAGCATATCCCAGTTTAGGTCACCTCACAGTACGAACTCTGAAGATAGATGTGGGGCAATCAATTCACATATGGTGTTCAGGGCACAGCTGGGAGCTGAGGGGGGTCTCTAACAAGCGGCAAGTGAGAGACTTATTTCTGGAAAGGTGGATTTTTAAAATTAGAAGCTCAAACTGTTTGGGCACAGACCTGGATGGTATGACATAACATAATCTCTGGAGTAGATTGCAACTCCGCCCCCTTTGGCAGTTCTATCTTGACAAAAATGTTGTAGTTAGGGATGGAAATTTTTGGTGACCTTCCTAACCCAGGATTCAGACAAGGCTAGGATATCAGAGTTGGCAGAGTGTGCAAAAGCAACGAATAAAACAAACTTAGGGAGAAGGCTTCTGATGTTAATGTACATGAAACCAAGGCTTTTATGGTTATAGAAGTCAACAAATGAGAGTGCCTGGGGAATGGGTGTAGTACTGGGGGCTACAGGGCCTGGGTTAACCTCTACATCACCAGAGTAACAGAGGAGGAGTAGGATAAGGGTACGGCTAAAGGCTATAAGTACTGGCTGTCTGGTGTGTTGGGAACAGAGAATAAAAGGAGCAGATTTCTGGGCGTGGTGGAATATATTCAGGTCATAGTGTACAGACAAGGGTATGGTAGGATGTGAGTACAGTGGAGGTAAACCTAGGCACTGAGTCACGATGAGAGAGGTTGTGTCTCTGAGGGCACCAGAGTTGCGTGGGGGGGTGGGACTAAAGAGCTATCTAAGGCATGTTGAGCGGGACTGAGGGCTCTACAGTCAAATAAAACGATAAGAACTAACAGAGACAGCCGTAGACAAGGCATATTAACATTAGAGAGAGGCATAGAGCAATCACAGGTATTGGTCGGGAGAGCTAAGACAACAATGGGTAAATGGCGATGAATAGGCAGAGAGGGTCAGTTAGGTACATACAGGATCTGAGCTCGAGGCTGGGGCCGACAGATAAACAAAAAGAGGTGCAGTGTTAATGAACAGTCCAGCAGGTATCACCTGTGTAGCCGAGTGATCATAGGGTCCAATGAGCAGCAATAGGTGAGTCAAGAAGCCGTTCGGTAGTCGCTACTACGCTAGGCGAGTGGGACACACGGCATTCAGAAGGTAGCAGGCCGGGGCTAGCAGATGGGTCATCGGCGACATCGCAACGGAAAAGCCTGTTGAAACCACATCGGACGTTTACGTCGGCAGACCAGTCGTGATGGATCTGCGAGGCTCCGTGTTGACAATAAAGGGACCAAGCCAATTGGCAAAAGAGGTATTGTAGCCCGAGAATTATATGAAAAACTATGTCGGCTGGCCGGGAGATGGGCCTAGCTCGAGGCTAGCTCAAGGCTAACTGGTGCTTGCTTTGGGACATAGCCACTCGGTTGCAGCTAGCTAGCTGCAATGATCCGGTGTAATGGTCCAGAGCTTGCGGCAGGAATCCGGTGATGTGGTAGAGAAGAGCAGTTCGATATGCTCTGGGTTGATATTGCGCTGTGCAGACTGGCAGATATTGTCCGAGCTAAAGCTGGCTGGTATTCGAGCTAAAGGTGAAGACCGCTAGCAGTGGCTAACAATAGCTAATAGCTAGTAGCTAGTTAGCTGGCTAGCTTCTGATGGAGGATCCAGTTATAAGGTATAAAAATAGCAGATCCGTAACACATTGGGTGAGGCGGGTTGCAGGAAAGTATATTTAGCTCGTAGATGGAAGGTGAGACTAAAATATATTCGATATATACGAAAAAAAGCAAAAAAACAGACTATAAAGGGGACAAGACAAATACACGTCCGACTGCTACACCATCTTGAAATTTAAAGAAATGATATAATAATAATAACAACAATTTTATAAAAATTAGCAGGCATTCAAATATTCAGCTGTTTGTAAATAAAAGAGCAGGCAAATGTGTATGTGTCCACCATTCTGTGCCTGTGTGCATTCTGGTGTATATAATCACAGGACTATTATGTTGGGTCATTCGCTGTCTTGCCCAAATGATTGTCCTCGCAAGCAAGGGCAATGGAATATGATGGAGGGGAAGAGCGATAGAAATTGACACCAGCATGAATATTATTACATGAAGAAAATTGTGTGTTGGCAAATAGAATCACATGACAAAACCACACTGATACAACCACACTGATAGAGTTGGTAACATTCACAAGTAGTCAGAAATGTAATGTAGACACAAAACACACTCCAGACTTAATGTTCTGTTCTCAATATTTCCAGAAAATGTATTGTATTTTCCTCACCGGAGGAGTGAACAACATTGCAGCTACACTCTTAGAATAAAAAGTGCTATCTAGAGGCTAAAGGGGTTCTTGGGCTGTCCCCATAGCTCTTTGAAGAACCCTTTTTGGTTCCGCCAAAAAACATTTTGGTTCCAGGTAGAACCCTTTCCAATCCTTCTCTTATGGGGACAACCGAAGTAGCATTTCGGAACCTTTTTTTCTAAGAGTGTATACTCAAACTACAGCTTTACCTAAATAAAACAAAAAAACGTAGCTACTGATTTCCAAGTAGTTGAAAGCAAAGTAGGAACAACCTCCAAAACATTGAGGGAACTGCTTCAGACTGAGCAACACTTTCTTCAAACTCACTATGTATTTCAAACAGCACAGAGAAAGGCTGCCATTTCTTGACATTCCATTAAATGAACTGGTGCAGCTTCCACATGGAGAGCTGGAGGAGGGGGGGGGGGGGGCATGCACAGGAAAGGCTGGCGTCAGACTGCCATCTAGTGAGGGCACAGGAATCTTCTGGGCATGCGGCTCCAGTCAAAATGACAAAGCCACCTGCATGGCCTGTCTGTCAGAGGTCAGGGAGGTCAGCGTAATCATTGGAGGAATACGATTAGAATATCTTAGCGGCAATTGAGTCGTTTTGCTAGCGGCCAATGTGAGGGAGATAAAAAGGGAAGAAGGGAGGAACTAAAGATTGATTGTCCTGGCATGAGCATTCATTAGATTCTGGAGAAAGGATGCTGAGAGGAGGAGAGGAAGAGGGACAATGGATAGAGAAAGGGGGTGAGAGAGCGAAAGAGAGGGTGTTGATTTCTCTTAGTATGATTTCTCTCTCTCTCTCTCTCTCTCTCTCTCTCTCTCTCTCTCTCTCTCTCTCTCTCTCTCTCTCTCTCTCTCTCTCTCTCTCTCTCTCTCTCTCTCTCTCTCTCTCTCTCTCTCTCTCTCTCTCTCTCTCTCTCTCTCTCTCTTACTCTTACTCTCTCTCTTACTCTCTCTCACCAAGTGTGTTGATCGTTACCCCTTTACACTGTCCCACGGTGTGCTGAGGCGCTAGAGAGAGCTGGCAGAGATGCAGTCTACAGTTAAGAGGTAGACAGACCAAAACATCCTAGAGCACACGTACCTTTTCTGACTGGCAAACAGACAGACTGTCAGCCTCATTCTAAGGCCAAACACTCACACATCATCTTAGCACTCCCTCCCAAACAAATCTGCTATTTTTCACATGGGTGCTCAGAAATGCAATGGATCTTAAGAAATATCAATTTGAATGTAATTTTCATCTGACATTAACCATCACAGGTAGACAGGAACAGGGAAATACTCCAAAATCATTTGGTGTCATTTGATACATAAATGTGGATGTGTGAGTTGGTCTGGTATGGCATTACAAAGTCTTATGTGCAGTCCTCCCTCCAAGCGGAGCGCTATAACTGGCTCCCAATAGCCCCTGAGGTAAATCTGCTCCATTTATTGTCTCCATTACCTGGGTGTTCATACATCCCCCGCCAGATGCTTTTCCATTTGGTAGCGGATCATCAAAGTGTGACTGACAGATGTCAGATATGATTAGATTCCCACCAAGCAACGCAGAGCCAAGGTGGAATCTCTCTCTTTCACTTCCTCCCTCTGTAATGCAGAACACCTCCATCCACAGCTCTCAAATGTCAGCCATGAAATGAAACAGACATTCCAAATGAGGGCACAGCTTGAGCTAATATCCCATTACATGTTTACTTCATCTCCCCGGATGTGTCTGGATTCACTGCTATAACCACTCCATGACTCTATCTTCTATCCGGCCAAAGAGAGAGAGAGAGACAGAGAGACTAAGAGACTAAGAGAGAGAGAGAGAGAAAGAGAGAGAGAGAGACTGAGAGACTGAGAGACTGAGAGACTGAGAGAGAGGGGCAGTTAGACTAGGAAAGACTGCCAGAATATTTCCGTCCCCCAAATCAGGGCGACAATCCAACTTTAGGAGTGGACGAGATACTTGTTTTTCTATTTGAACCACTGTCCCCCAGCCCAGTTCCCCTCCCCCTAGTCCAGTCTCTGAGACAATCACAGACTTGTGCCTCCTACTGTTTATGGGTGACATGGTGCCACAGTGGCCTCTGACTTCTGTGCCAGAAACAGCAGCTAATGATAATTAGTGAGTCCCTTTGTCCTTGAGGTTTGGACTGGTTCCCCTTCTCCCCTGTTGACCAGATCATAGGCGAGACTTCTCCAACTGTGCTATCCATCAAGGTAAAGCTAAAGCAAATATACTTTAGAATTGTATCATTCACACACAAGTTTATAAAAATATCTCACATACAATTAAGCTCCCTATTAATGGCATAATTATGAGGTGACAGTATTTTGGTTATTTTTGTTGGCAGGTTAATGCCCCTAATGTTCCAGCTTACAAACGTTATGTTCCACCTTACAAATGTCACATCCCCAGCCCAGTTTCCCTCCTAGCCCTGTTACTCTCTCAGTTGTCTTGTTGCTTTGTTGTTGTAGTTGTCTTCCCTGGGTTCAGCATGGTGATAACTGCTGGTGTGAACTGTGAAGTGTTCTTAACCGGCCCCTTTGTGTTCAGGGTCCTCGCGTTCGATTGGTAGTCAACCGGCACACAGAGAAGACAAACGCACAGTTCATATCCCTCTGACCACACATAGAGAATACTGCTGCTGGGCCAGAGCTTTTCCTTTCCCAATCCTCTTTCTCTCCTCTTCCCTTCTCTTCTCTCCCCTTCTCTTCCCTTCTCTTCTCTTCCCTTCTCTTCTCTCCCCTTCTCTTCCCTTGTTTTCTCTCCTCTTCTCTTCCCTTCTCTTCTCTTCCCTTCACTTCACTTCACTTCTCTCCTCTCCCCTTCCATTCTCTTCCCCTTCTCTTCCCTTCTCTTCTCTTCCCCTTCTCTTCTCTCCCCTTCTCTTCCCTTCTCTCCTCTCCCCTTCTCTTCCCTTCTCTCCCCTTTTCTTCCCTTCTCTTCTCTCCTCTCCCCTTCTCTCCTCTCCCTTTCTCTTCTCCCCCCTTCTCTTCCCTTCTCTTCTCTCCTCTCCTCTCCCCTCCTCTCCCCTTCCCTTCTCTTCCCTTCTCTTCTCTTCTCTCCTCTACCCTTCTCTCCTCTCCCCTTCTCTTCTCTCTTCTCCCCCTCCATTTCCCTTCTATTCCCATCTATTCTATTCTCTCCTCCCCTCCCATTTTCTTCCCTTCTCTTCTCTCCCCTTCTCTCCTCTCCTGTTCTCTTCTATTCCCTTCTCCTGTCTTATCCTCTGTTCTACTTCTCCTGTCCTCTCTTCCCTTCTCTTCTCTTCCGTTCCCTTCTCTTCTCTCCTTCTCTTCTCTTATCTTCTCCTCTGCTTTCCTTCTCCAGTCCTCTCTTCTCTGTTCTTATCTGTTAGCCTGTCTTTTTTCATTAGCCAGCAGATTTTTCACATCTCTGCGAGTTTAGTGTTCATTGGCCCCTCGCTGTCCCAGTTTGAGTTGGATATGGTAAAGTGTACTGTATATCAAAATAAGTGACACAACACAAAAATATGAGGATTTAAGCAATTGGACTTGTTATGCCTGACTAGTAAACGGACCCTGAAAGTACACCTGCTCAGAGTGATGTCAACCGAGTAACGGCTTCAGACAGCTCCGTTAGATTGTATTTCTTCGTCTTCATCTGATGTTTTTGGATGAAGGGGAGAGAAACATACTACAAAGTATCTCTATTTCCTTTCGCTCAGATGTTCTCTTAGAGACCCTCTAGAAAATGATAGACCACAGTCAATCATCACATGCTGTCAGAGAATTGCATTGTGCTCTAATCCCTGGTCTACACCCAACACTCTTCTTTAGTCCTTTAGGTTCTTTGTCATGTGGCTTCTGCATTAGCCAATGACGGTTTGAGTCAGTGTTTGGAACTTAGAATGGAGGGGTGGGGCCGTCTGACAGCATGGCGATGTTGTTCCATTTTCCTCTTTAGATCATCCAGCACGTAACACAATGTGACAGGCAAAGCCGACTCCGGAAATCAAAGCCTTCCTTTAGCTTCCACATTCTCCGAATGGAAACTATTTGAGTGGCTTAGAAAAACTTCAAAGCCGTGGAGAGAGGGGGGCTTTTTTAATTTCAGATAAGGCCCTGGAGCTGAATGTGAACTGCTGGAAATGTAAAAGTTCACATCTTAATCGACGTGACCAGGCTGAATTGAGAAGTGAAGAACTCATCTCCAGAGTCCCTGTTTTTTTTTTTCTTCTAGTCGAAAGATGATGCAAAACCCTCTGCGGGATGGAAAGAGAAAGAGAGAGAGAGAGATGAGGTGGCCAACCAAGTAAGGTGGAAACATGAGCTGCACTTCCTAACCTCCTGCCAAATGTATGGCCATATTAGAGACACATTTCCTTCAGATTACACAGATCCACAAAGAATTTGAAAACAAACTCAATTTTGATAAACTCACATATCTACTGGGTGAAACACCACAGTGTGCCATCAAAGCAGCAAGATTTGTGACCTGTTGCCACAAGAAAAGGGCAACCAGTGAAGAACAAATACCAGTGTAAATACAACCCATATTTACGTTGATTTATTTTCCCTTTTGTTCTTTAACTATTTGCACATAATATGACATTTGTAATGTCTTTATTACTTTGGAATTTTTGTGAGTGTAATGTTTACTGTTAATTTGTATTGTTTATTTCACTTTTCTTTATTACCTAGTTCACTTGCTTTGGTAATGTTAATGTATGTTTCCCCTGCCAATAAAGCCCTTAAATTGAATTGAGAGAAAGAGAGAGGGAGAGGGAGAGAAAGAGGGAGAGGGAGAGAAAGAGGGAGAGGAAGAGGGAGGGAGAGAAAGAGAGAGACAGAGGGAGGGAGAGGGAGAGAAAGAGGGAGAGGGAGAGGGAGAGAAAGAGGGAGAGGGAGAGAAAGAGAGAGACAGAGGGAGGGAGAGGGAGAGAAAGAGGGAGAGGGAGAGAAAGAGAGAGACAGAGGGAGGGAGAGGGAGAGAAAGAGGGAGAGGGAAAACCTATGTGGTCGTATCATCTGTTCTATTGATTTGTCCGTGATGGTGTTGTCGTTATCAAGCCCAGATATTCTCTCCTAAAGCCAGCTGCTAAGTCGACCTTCTAGAAGAAGCAATGAAGTCCCTGCCACTTCATTTGTTACACTATTTACTTTCATTTGGATTGTGTGTGTGGTGTGACGTGGTGTGTGTGTGTGTGTTTATATGTTTTGTCTGCAACGTTTATCTTAATTAAGAAATGAAAGCAGAGTTGCTGTCACACACTATTAGACGATCAATGCATGATCTTGTTTGTTGCTGTTGTATTCCCAGTATGTTGTTAATTCCCTGTTTGTTTTCCAGACGTACAGTAGTTCAGGAACAAAGGCCACCTCTAGTCTGACAGAGCATGATAAGACAGAAACACACATTGTGGAACTCTCTGAGGCGAGGATAACCACGCTCCTTATAGCCTCGCTACTCAGATGACAAGTTTGACGGGGCACTTAGCAGAGTCCCTAAATAGCAGCAACGTTGTGTGAGTTTCTGCACCGAGGAGAGAAGAGAGATGGGAGGCAGAGGGAGACTGAAAGAGAACACATTGTTCAGTGTCTCCCTGAGAGAGCAGAGGCTATAGGAACAGCGGCGTTGGGGTGATGGGGCATTAGGCAACAACAGCGTCCTTGGCTGCTGCTCTCACTGTATGCAGACTCCAGTGGTCTAGATAATACCTGCTAT